>NC_086445.1:793987-918987 GCF_028390025.1 Pseudophryne corroboree | reverse complement strand
GCAACAGCCAGCCTTTATAACATGTGTTGTGTGAGGCTTTGTACAACATGTCGGCTCTGCAGGAGGCATCCCGGCAGCACTGACTCTGTATCTGGCTATCTAGGTGGCTCTCTTGGACTCTAAGAAGAGTATGAACCTGGGGATATTCTTGAAACAGTTTAAGAGGTGAGTCTGCTGCGTTTCTGATACTAGCCCTCCCTCCCCTCCACCAGTCCCGGGCTCTCTCCTGCAGTCTTGTCTCACAAAGGGACTCTCTTTCTAAACCTCCATAGACCGGTACAAGTGATGGTTGAAGACATAAGACGAGGGGTAGGATCAAACTTCGGGGCTGATAAGTTGGGGGAGCTACAGCGACTGCTGCCTGAGAAGGATGAGGTAATGAGTAGCAGCGGTATTAGGAGAGGTGGAGGTTGGTGTATACAGTGATACTGAGAGGCTCTCTCTTATTCCAACAAGGTGAAGAGGCTCAGAGCATTTAAAGGAGACCGGAGCCAATTGTCTGATCCAGAGTTGTTCATGGTGATGCTGGTGGAGCTTCCTAGGTGAGAACCCATCACATGTGGGTGCACCACCATCTACACAGACCTAATTGGTAACCATGATCACTGTGTGCCCAACCACCATTACTGACCACTCAGTATGTGCACCACCATATACACAGACCCAGCACACTGGCAACACTGATCACTGTGTACCCAACCACCATTACTGACCACTCAGTATGTGCACCACCATCTACACAAACCCAGCACACTGGTAACCCTGATCACCATGTGCCCAACCACCATTACTGACCACTCAGTATGTGCACTACCATTTACATAGACCCAGCACACTGCTAACCCTGATCACTGTGTGCCCAACCACCATTACTGACCACTCATTGTGTGACTCAATCTGTGGCTATACTGATAAAGCAGCCCCTTCCTAGTTGCCTGTTGTGCTGTGGTATGTTCCTTTACCTGGACTTCCAGCATCTGTTATCAGCTCTACCCATCTTTCACTATATCTAATTTGCTTTTATAGACCCTTTCTGTAGTGTCACCACATTACACAGCAGTCAGTGGTTTTCCATCATTTGCCACCTGGCACAAAATCCCGTTCCTCATCCCTATGGCCACCATGATCTGGTATTGACTCACGTTCTCCTCTCCGCAGCTTCTCTCAGCGCCTGCAGGTGATGATCCTGAAGGAAGAATTCTTTCCTCAGCTGAACTCTCTGAAACAGTCTGTGGAGATCCAGACAGTGGCCGCCACAGGTGAGCGGGCAGTGGCGTGGGCATGTCCAAAAAAGAGAGCATATTGTGGGTTCTATGCAGGGGTGCTCCCCTCCATTCCTCTGCACAGGGTAGGAAGAAGATGGGCAACCCTTGACTAGGTGCTGGCATCCACAGCTCGGCAGCCATGTTTTATGGGAATGTGGTGAATACCTGGTGACTTGACGCATTCAGAGGTTTATCTGCGGACAACATGGCTGACTCCGCAGCATGCAGGCAGCTGCCATGTTTTAGGTTCTGGGTTAGAGTACCATTCACTAGGAACCAGTGAGCTCAGTGATTTCTATCTGCAGAATGATCTGGTAGTCTAGGCCGTTGCTCCTGCTCAGATCAGGGCTGGATGGGAGGACGGTGGGTGTAATCCGTTCTGTGGCGCTAGAGGAAATGTTCTCCTTACGTTCATGGTAACTGTTGTACAATTTGTCTCTAGAGCTTCTGCAGTGTGAGGAGCTTCATGTGATCATTCACCTGGTGCTGAAAGCTGGGAACTACATGAATGCGGTGAGTTACCCCAATATGTTCCCTCTAGTCTACTTCCATTCATGTGTATAGAGACCTGGTACAGGAGTCACCATGGGAGCTCCTGTATATACAGACAGTGCAGTAACTGTATATAGTATCTGTGAGGCTGCTGCAGGGTCTTTCTGGCCCATGACATCCATAAGCAATCGGAAGACGTAATGTTCTCTATTCTGAGAACCGGTCGTCTGGTCTGTGTCACTTTCAGGTAGGGTTGTCAGATTAATGAGGGACACATATAAAATACACATGTTCTATGGCTGGCGGACTCCAAGCTTCCATTCACCTGGTTTTAATCAGCCACAGAACCTGTGTGTAATTCATATGTGTCGAGGATACAGCAACCCTAATTTCAGTTTTGTGGCCCCAGGGCCAACGTTGCTGCCCATCCAGCTTCTCTTTTTGTCATTGTGACCCCTGATTGGTTGTCACTGCGTGCCTATTACTTTGTGGTTGACTGGTTATATTGATATTGTTCTCATTCATCCTGAAGGGTGGATATGCTGGGAGTGCCATGGGATTTCGTATGGGATCTCTCCTGAAACTGGCTGACACCAAAGCAAATAAACCTGGAATGAACCTCATGCACTTTGTGGCCAGGGTAAGAGGGGGACATTTATCAAATACAGCTACAGCAGTGGGAAAATAATGAGGGACATTTAGTTAAAGGTGGGCCCGAGGGTTCTGGCTGTAGACTGATGGCTGGGACCAGGGGGGCTCTGGCTGTAGACTGATGGCTGGTACCAGGGGGGCTCTGGCTGTAGACTGATGGCTGGAATCAGGGGGCTCCGGCTGCAGATTGCTGGGTGGATTCTGGCTGGAACCAGGGGGGTTCTGGCTGTAGACTGATGGCTGGAACCAGGGGGGCTCTGGCTGTAGACTGATGGCTGGGACCAGGGGGGCTCTGGCTGTAGACTGATGGCTGGGACCAGGGGGGCTCTGGCTGTAGACTGATGGCTGGGACCAGGGGGGCTCTGGCTGTAGACTGATGGCTGGAATCAGGGGGCTTCGGCTGCAGATTGCTGGGTGGATTCTGGCTGTAGACTGATGGCTGGAACCCGGGGGCTCTGGCTGTAGATTGGTGGGTGGATTCTGGCTGTAGATTTATGGCTGGAACCAGGGGGGATCTGGCTGCAGATTGCTGGGTGGATTCTGGCTGCAGACTAATGGCTGGAACCAGGAGGGCTCTGGCTGTAGATTGCTGGGTGGATTCTGGCTGTAGACTCATGGTTGTAATCATTGGGCTCCGGCTGCAGATTGCTGGATGGATTCTGGCTGTAGACTGATGGCTGGAACCAGGGGGCTCTGGCTGTAGATTGGTGGGTGGATTCTGGCTGTAGACTTATGGCTGGAACCAGGGGGGGATCTGGCTGCAGATTGCTGGGTGGATTCTGGCTGTAGACTCATGGCTGGAATCAGGGGGCTCCGGCTGCAGATTGCTGGGTGGATTCTGGCTGTAGACTGATGGCTGGAACCAGGGGGCTCTGGCTGTAGATTGGTGGGTGGATTCCGGCTGTAGACTGATGGCTGGAACCAGGGGGCTCTGGCTGTAGATTGGTGGGTGGATTCTGGCTGTAGACTGATGGCTGGAACCAGGAGGGCTCTGGCTGTAGATTGGTGGGTGGATTCTTGCTGTAGACTGATGACTGGAACCAGGAGGGCTCTGGCTGCAGATTGGTGGGTGGATTCTGGTTGTAGACTGATGGCTGGAACCAGGAGGGCTCTGGTGCTGATTATTGGTGCCCGCTGTTGAGTATTTATATTTTTCCCCACACAGGAGGTAGAGAGGAACAACGTCTCACTGCTGAATTTCCCGGAGAAGCTGCCACACATCAGCCAAGCATCTCGGTGAGGAACCATTTCTGTGTTTAGCACTAAGCTACTCTACATAATAGTAAATATCACTCTCACAATATTCATATCTTGGCTTATGGTCATATGAAGCCTGAATTTCTGCCTACACAGAACGCGACTCCATTTATGGTCATCCCCGCTATGTATCATGTCCGTAACACCCTGGTCAATGTCTATTAAAAGTTAATATTTATGAGCTGACACAACCGGCAAACAGTATTACACACAGTCACTTTTATCGTTAAAATTTAGGACGAGTTGTTTATGCAGCTTATGCATAAAGTCGACAATCTGCGACGTCCTTCCCTTCGTATTTTATTCATAAGTGTGATTGAGCCGCCCCCTGTCGGCTTCTGTGCCGAATACTGATTGTGGCATTCTTAGACAAACCATTGGTTGCACCATTAAAACTTGCACTGGCCCTTTGGTGGTCCGTGTACGGCCTCCTGTGTGAGCCCATATGGCGGTCCGTGTACGGCCTCCTGTGTGAGCCCATATGGCGGTCTGTGTACGGCCTCCTGTGTGAGCCCATATGGCGGTCCGTGTACGGCCTCCTGTGTGAGCCCATATGGCGGTCCGTGTACGGCCTCCTGTGTGAGCCCATATGGCGGTCCGTGTACGGCCTCCTGTGTGAGCCCATATGGCGGTCCGTGTACGGCCTCCTGTGTGAGCCCTATGGCGGTCCGTGTACGGCCTCCTGTGTGAGCCCATATGGCGGTCCGTGTACGGCCTCCTGTGTGAGCCCATATGGCGGTCTGTGTACGGCCTCCTGTGTGAGCCCATATGGCGGTCCGTGTATGGGCACCAGGTGAGGCAGCCATCTTGGGTGCACTGCATTGGTTGCAATGTGCAGATAAGGCATGCATAGAGAAACAGAGCGCTAAGAGGACACCTCCTGCATCGCGTCATCGGTGGATTGCTCGTCCCACCATAGGAAGCACCCGGCGAGGCAGCCATCCAGGGCGCATTACATAGGATTACAGTGGGCAGTGAGCCACTCACAGAATCCCCGCACGCAGTGGGAGTACAGAGAGACAGGAGTATAGTGGAAGCGGCAGTGAGGGGAGACAGGACCATGAGAGACCCACATTTGCACATAACCGGGATACAACGTACTGGTGCAGAAATGTCCTGGTCTCGGGTGGATGTGAGAATGTGGGAGCCCACTAGTGTCCAGTACATACAGTGTGTCTCTGGTGAGGCTGTTCCTGGTGTACTCATCCTGTGCTCGGATGAGTGATTGAGGATCGGGTTCCACCTCCAGCTGACACCATTATATTCTATGGGTAGACGATTGCAAGGTCTTTTTTATGGACACATTTGTGGGATTTTGCACATTTTCCTTTTGTGACAGCTGCATCATCTGACCCCTCGGCCCATTCGGACAGCCCCTGCTGCAACACTGCATATGGGACGCTTTAGTTCATGCCTGGACAAACTTTGGCTCTCCGGCTGTTGTGAAACTACACATCCCAGCATGCCCTGCCACAGTTCTAGTATTCAGAAGAGCAAAACCGTTGGAGAGCCACGGGTTGGCCAGGTCTGCTTTAGTTTATTACCAGTTAGTGGAGTCAGTGGGTAGGACCGGGGCTAATAAACTTTGCATGTCCCTTATACTGTGCAACGTGAGATACAGGCGAAGCAAAGTGAGTGCTCCCTCGTTACATCAGATACTACTGTCATTGATTGTAAAATGCAACCTGATGGAGTGGTGGGGCTGGCGGAGGTACTGGGCTAGTGGAGTGGTGGGGCTGGCAGAGATACAGAGCTGGCGGAGTTGTGGAGCTATGGAGATATTGGGCTGACGGAATGGTGGAGATACTGGGGCAGGGGGAGTGGTGGGGCTGGCGGAGATACTGGGCTGGTGGAGTGGTGGGTCTGGTGGAGATACTGGGATGGCAGAGTTGTGGAGCTACAGATATACTGGGCTGGCTAAGATAATGGTCTGGTGGAGTGGTGGAGATACTGGGGCTGGTGGAGTGGTGGGGCTGGCGGAGATACTGGGCTGGTGGAGTGGCGGGGCTGGCAGAGATACTGGGCGGTCGCAGTGGTGGGGCTGGCGGAGATACTGGGCTGGTGGCTGCGGAGATACTGGGCTGGTGGAGTGGTGGGGCTGGTGGAGATACTGGACTGGTGGAGTGGTGGGGCAGGCGGAGATACTGGAGTGGTGGGGCTGGCAGAGATACTGGACTGGTGGAGTGGTGGGGCTGGCGGAGATACCGGGCAGGTGGAGTGGTGGGGCTGGCGGAGATACTAGACTAATGGAGTGGTGGGGCTGGCGGAGATACTAGACTGGTGGAGTGGTGGGGCTGGCAGAGATACTGGCCCTGAGGAATAAAGAAGCGATTTGCCTGATGTCAGCAGATTATGAAGTGTCTCCTCTCTCCTGGGATATTGGGTATGAAATAGTTATCTTCCCAGAAACCAGCCCCCAGTGTAACAGCAATGTCTGACCCTACATCTCCTCACCGCTTATGTCTCCACAGTATTGTGTCCCAGGAGGTGGAGAGTGATTTGGAGATCCTCACTCAGAGACTGCAGAGCACTAAAGAGGCCCTCGGGAATCAGTCAGACCTCAAACATGAGATGGGACCATTCCTTCAGGTGAGCTGAATGCCCTCGCCAACAGGGCACGTATCTGCTATAGACCATGGAGAACTGTCTTTAGACATTGCATGGATTATGTTCTTCTGTATGTGCGGGTCACATGCGGCTTCTCCACAGGACGGTGCCACGGAATCCTGGAGGCACAATAGAAATAAAGCATGATAATAATGTGTGTAAAATTTGCTGAGGTTTGCGATCGGACAGTCGCCGCCCAGCCAGAGTGAAAATCCGCCCCGTGCAAGTCTGCGTAAACCGTGCGAAAAGCTCTGCAAACGCCGGCCAGCTGCAAATCCGCTCGCACCTCACTCACCATTGAATGATTTTTCCAGTGTGTGCAGTGTGTGCGCAGTGTGTGCGCAGCCCAGAACTTACTCCTACAGTGCGATAGAATCGGGCTGATCGGGCCAGAGCTGACGTCACCCACCCACCCTGATAACACTCCCAGAGAACGGGCAGTTACCACCCAAAAACACCCGCTTCCTGTCAATCAGCCTGTGTTTGCCTAGCGATCAAAAAATACGCTGATTTGTTTCGCAGTTTGGCCTCACGTCTGTGCATTACAATCTGTACGCATGCGCAGTCATTCCATAATCGGCCGCCTTGCGATTTCAGCGATCAGGTGTGAATTAGGCCCATAGTGTGTACACACTGTGCACAGATATCCTCAGTGGCCACATCCAGGAGTGTGCGGTCGTTGACGACATCGTCAGATTTTGCTGCCTGCAGGTACGACCAGAAGACGTCGCTGATGACCGTGGAAATCGGACAAATCATTAAAATAAATTGTTTAGTGTGTACCCATCTTAAACGTGGCTATAAGTGATGAGACTACAGGAGAGGCGTGTCTGGCGTCATGTCAGGTGTTACTTAGAGATAATGTACCGGCTTCCAGCAATGTCAGCGCTATGCCTTATGTACCGTGCCGTCTAGCGCTCTTATAGCTGAGCTTTTATAGGGATCACTGACTGTCTCTATGAAGCCGTATAGGGATCACTGACTGTCTCTATGAAGCCGTATAGGGATCACTGACTGTCTCTATGAAGCCGTATAGGGATCACTGACTGTCTCTATGAAGCCGTATAGGGATCACAGACTATCTGAAGCGGTATAGGGATCACTTGATTGTCTCTGTGGAGATCTATAGGGATCACTGACTGTCTCTGTGGAGCTCTATAGGGATCACTGACTGTCTCTATGAAACTGTATAGGGATCACGGACTGTCTCTATGAAACTGTATAGGGATCACTGTCTCTATGGAGCTCTGTAGGGATCACTGACTGTCTCTATGAAGCTGTATAGGGATCACTGTCTCTATGGAGCTCTGTAGGGATCACCGACTGTCTCTATGGAGCTCTGTAGGGATCACTGACTGTCTCTATGAAGCTGTATAGGGATCACTGTCTCTATGGAGCTCTGTAGGGATCACTGACTGTCTCTATGGAGCTCTGTAGGGATCACCGACTGTCTCTATGGAGCTGTATAGGGATCACTGTCTCTATGGAGCTCTGTAGGGATCACTGACTGTCTCTATGAAGCTGTATAGGGATCACTGACTGTCTCTATGGAGCTCTGTAGGGATCACTGACTGTCTCTATGGAGCTCTGTAGGGATCACCGACTGTCTCTATGGAGCTGTATAGGGATCACTGTCTCTATGGAGCTCTGTAGGGATCACTGACTGTCTCTATGAAGCTGTATAGGGATCACTGACTGTCTCTATGGAGCTGTATAGGGATCACTGACTGTCTCTATGGAGCTCTGTAGGGATCACTGACTGTCTCTATGGAGCTCTGTAGGGATCACCGACTGTCTCTATGGAGCTGTATAGGGATCACTGTCTCTATGGAGCTCTGTAGGGATCACCGACTGTCTCTATGGAGCTGTATAGGGATCACTGTCTCTATGGAGCTCTGTAGGGATCACTGACTGTCTCTATGAAGCTGTATAGGGATCACTGACTGTCTCTATGAAGCTGTGTAGGGATCACCGACTGTCTCTATGGAGCTCTGTAGGGATCACTGACTGTCTCTATGAAGCTGTATAGGGATCACTGACTGTCGCTATGGAGCTCTGTAGGGATCACTGACTGTCTCTATGGAGCTCTGTAGGGATCACCGACTGTCTCTATGGAGCTCTGTAGGGATCACTGACTGTCTCTATGAAGCTGTATAGGGATCACTGACTGTCTCTATGGAGCTCTGTAGGGATCACCGACTGTCTCTATGGAGCTCTGTAGGGATCACCGACTGTCTCTATGGAGCTCTGTAGGGATCACTGACTGTCTCTATGAAGCTGTATAGGGATCACTGACTGTCTCTATGAAGCTGTATAGGGATCACTGACTGTCTCTATGGAGCTCTGTAGGGATCACCGACTGTCTCTATGGAGCTCTGTAGGGATCACTGACTGTCTCTATGAAGCTGTATAGGGATCACTGTCTCTATGGAGCTCTGTAGGGATCACTGACTGTCTCTATGAAGCTGTATAGGGATCACTGACTGTCTCTATGGAGCTCTGTAGGGATCACTGACTGTCTCTATGGAGCTCTGTAGGGATCACCGACTGTCTCTATGGAGCTGTATAGGGATCACTGTCTCTATGGAGCTCTGTAGGGATCACTGACTGTCTCTATGAAGCTGTATAGGGATCACTGACTGTCTCTATGGAGCTCTGTAGGGATCACTGACTGTCTCTATGGAGCTCTGTAGGGATCACTGACTGTCTCTATGAAGCTGTATAGGGATCACTGACTGTCTCTATGAAGCTGTATAGGGATCACTGACTGTCTCTATGGAGCTCTGTAGGGATCACTGACTGTCTCTATGAAGCTGTATAGGGATCACTGACTGTCTCTATGGAGCTCTGTAGGGATCACTGACTGTCGCTATGCACTGACGTTCTCTCTCCCTCTCAGGTGGCAGAGGTGGAGCTGTGTGAGGTTCTCTGCTCCTTGCAGAGCATGCGGGATGCTCGTCGTGCTGTGATGGACTATTTCTGTGAGGATGAGACTACGTTTCGACTAGAGGAGATGTGTCTGGTCTTCACCACTTTCTGCGCCAGGTTCCTGTCCGCTGTTCAGGTGAATAAATCCTGTTACCAGCTTATAGAAGTCATAGGGGGATATTCAATTATCCGCAAATTCGCGGCAATTTCGACCTATTCAATTCCGACCGGGTTTCACGTGAAAATTCTTGCAGTGAAAAGTGCAGGTGAAAATGGGGAAATCAGCCTGTACCCCAAAAAATGCTAAACTAACATAGGAAAACAGAAGAGAAGTGTGTTAGAGATCACATTAGAGCGTTTTTGGGGACTTAAATTGTGTGAAATGGCGGTTATATGCATTTTTTTTAAAAATTCAAAAAAATTATAGAAAGCAATTTTTTTTGAGCAAAATAAATGCTCTCATTAAATTTTGGGTACATGAAAATGGGTATAAGTATATATTTGGGTCATTTTAGGGTACTTTAAAAAAAAGTGGAAACAGACCGATTACTCCCATCTGCAAGCCTAAAAAACACCTGTCCCACTCATAAAGCACCCCAATATACCTGTCCCATACCTTGAACCCCAAATTCCATGACTTTTTACTTTTTCACCCCAAAAATGACATGTCATTATTGGCCAATTAAAAATAATTAAAAACTTCAACGTGCCTAATTAGTCATTAAGGGGGGTGTCCCAGGAGTTCTGTACCATATCCAAACATTTTTACCTTAAAATAGTGACTTTTCCCAACTTTTCACCTGCTTCAGAGAAGGTGAAGTGAAATTAGTGAAAAAATGATCACCGATAAGTTTTCACGGAAAATTGAATAGGCTGTAATTGCGTTTCACGTGAAAAGTCAGTTTTTTCACCTGAAAACCGGACTTTTCACGTGAAAAGTTCGTTATCACTGCTAATTGAATATACCCCATAGACTGATACAGTTCTGTTCCGTGTCCTGCCCTCACCGCGGTGGTGGTGGCTGATACGGGGTTGGTCATCCAGCAGCAGCTGGGACTGTGGGATGTGTCCATCTGGTTAGAGACTTGTCCACAGCCAGCTATATACAATAATAATATGCAGGACCCATTAGAACCTAGTTATGCCATTTACAGCACCCTGGCGGTCAGAGCGGTACCCCAGGGTTATAGCAAATGCGGAGTATAGAAAATAGAGAAGCAGATTAAAACACAGACCTTTGCTTTCCATTAATGGATATGAGGGTCTTCTAATTTGGCTGAGGTTTAATGTTTTCATGGTGTACTTATAATGTGCCCTCATGTTTATTCCCACCCATGCTTGACTAATCAAGAATGTTCCTCTTTGCAGGACAACAAAGAACGTGAGAAGGCCGAGCACCGCAAGGAACGGCTGGAAAAACGCCGCTCAATAGCCAGTTGTTCCTCACAAGACAAAGACCTTCAGGACGTGGAACTGGAATTTCTGCTGCTTCGGCTCCCCCGAAGAAGTCGCTCAGTTAGAGGTCCACGCCCGCTTCCCCGCAGCCACTCCATTGAGGTTCTTAATTCCTCCCCTCCCTGTGGTGTATCGCCCAGATCCCCGGTCCGTTCCCCAGTTGGCATCGCTGCAGAGCCTATCAGAGAGGAGGATGATTCTGTTGTGGACCATCAGCCAAGCCAAGGGTTGAGGAGGCCACGGGCAGACAGCACAGAAGATGGACAACAAGAAACCCCTGGCAAACTAAACAGAAGGCACACACTGGCCTGCCTTCCTTACAAAGGGGCAATGGCCATGCAGTCAGTCCTTCTCTCCTCCCCAGCTGGATATTATAAACAACATCCACCCCAAGATGTTGACTCTGGACCTGTTTCCTACCCTTCTCCTTGCACTCCCAAAACGGATCCCCTTAGCCGGGTCCTGAAGCCTCGGACTACAGATGGCTCACCAAAGGACCCCGCTTCTCCTACATCAGGCTCTCCAAATTCATTCAGTCTGGGAGGAATATTTCATAGGAGAGGAAATTTGAAAAGTCCGGAACCTCCAATGACTCCGCTTGTGGATGATTCCCCACGGGGAGGCAATGAGGCCTCCGCACTTACCACCTTCCTCAGACGTTTTGATACTGCGCTGCGCTCGCCTAAATAAGTACAAATGGATTTAACGCCTATATTGGAAACTTTGTGTATCCATGGTCCAGATTGGAGGCCCACATGTCCTTCCCCAATTAATGTCCTGTGCAGGAGAAGCGATGATCTTCTGCATGGAAGGGGCCAATGAGACCGTGGGTTATACGCAGCGTGATTATCATCTCATTAATATGCAGAAAGTTTGTTTTAACCTTGGGACATGCAAAAATGCTACAGACGAGGGGGGAAATGAATGGGGGCAGGGGTATATAGGACCTGCTACCCTGATAATAGCACTTTATGGGTTCTAGAACATTACTGTAAAAGAGACACGGACTTAGAGCTGCCATTTTATCTGTTCAAACAATTCTTTAGAAATGCAAACCGGACTGTCCTGCTCCAGTCGCCGTGTTCCCATCATGCACCTGGCTGGATTTGCGCTGCGTGAGTTTTAATATTTGTTTTTTATCTGCAGACAGGACGGTTTGTAAGTGGATTTAATAAAGGGGATTTATACTGGAGAGAGTTTGAGCTTTTTGTCCTAGAAGGGAGCGGTGTAGGGAGCTTGGTCATGTGACACTGCCGGTTATGTCCAGCGCTGACTGCGGATTACTGCCTGTGGTCATATGGCTGATGGTTATGGGGTGTATATATATTAATAGTGAAAGGTGGATTGTACACAGACCTCTAATAAGAAGGCCCAGGCCATGCAGTGGGGGCGCGGGGGTGCTACCTCCTGTATCTATCTCTCAGAGGCCCGGTCCCTGCACGTGGGATATAATACATATGCCAGACATTCCCAACCTTGTTAGATTGACCATCCGGGTATGGAACTCCTGGGGGAGACAATGTTTTGTTATGGGAGAGGCCTGGCTGTGCCTCTGAGGCATTCTCCCGCGCCGGGGCGGCCCTTCTCCTTCCCCAAAGTGTACAATAAGATAACACCCCATTCCTTTACACCCTGATTCCATCTTCAGTTCCATTTGTGGAGGGGTAATTAGCGTAAGGCATGGGCTTCCAACCACGGTCTTCAAGGCACACCATTACTGCTCGTTTTAAGGATATCCATACTTGAGCATAGGTGACTTAAGGGTCTATTTACTAAGCCTTGGACAGAGATAAAGTACTGGCCAACCAGCTCCTGTCATTTTTCAAACCCAGCCTATGACGTGGCAGCTAGGAGCTGATTGGCTGGTTCTATATCTCCAGCAACTTTATCTCCATTCAAGGCTTAGTAAATAGAACCCTTAATTAGTACCTCAGTTATTTTGATTTAACCATCTGTGCTGAAGCCTGGATATCCCTAACACCTGCACTGTCGAGGTGCCTCGAGGTCCGAGGATTGGGAATCACTGGCTAGAGAGATGGGGTGTAATATTGGCTTCTCTGCTGCACCTAGGTGCACCAAGGTTTATTAGCATAAGCCTTTCATCTATTGTCAGCTGCAATACAATACAGAGAACATTACAGCAGGGGATTAAGTGTGACTGACAAGGCTCAGTTATTCCTATTAAAGGCCAAGATGAAGATGGCTCCATCTGTATTACACATCCTGTGATCTGTACACCAGACGCCACGTCGGCACAGAAAGGCGGCGCTGCTCATCCCTGTAATCCGTTACCACAAGCCATTAAAGGGAACACTGAGTCCTTTTATTTAAAGATGGAATAGTAATATTGGCATAAATGCACCCGGAGGAAACGCGCAGTTGGCCCCTGAAACGCGTCACGAGTGACTGATGAAGCAGTGACCCAGGTGCGTGGGAATGGAGGAACTCTTCCATCGGTTTAAGACTGTACCACAAGCCCCAGGATAGCCAGCCCAGGCAGTTCTGTAGCCGGGTTCCCTCCCGCCGCTGCCGGAGATATAGCAGGCCTGCAGTCACTCCGCTAATGGTGGGCACACAGACCTGCCGACTCTTCCCTGGTGTCACCCAGCCCAAACGCTGTATGTTCCAAGCTGCAGAGAGAGAGAGGACTCCGGCTGCCTCCTCTCCCAGCGTCTAAGGCCTGCTTACATCAAGCTACTGGGCGAATCCACATCCTGCGCTGTGACTGGCAATTCTGATCTCCCGGGCCCGGACCACTCCACAGGTGCTGCCCAATCTTCTTCAGGACCCTCCGCCAGCCGCGGCCTCACAACATCAATGTACAATGTCTCGCATGAGAAGAGTTTCAGCACTGGAGCTGCCCGCTATCATTCTCTGGAAGACCAGCACTTTCTCCATACCTCAGTCAGGCTTGTGGAACCTTCCTGGGCCGGCTGCAGCGGCCTCGTGTGGCGACTCACCGGTCTCTGTACCTGGTGCACTTGTTGCAGAGGGTCTATATATCTCTATTAGCAACACCAGCCTGCGTATAAATGACATATAACGCATATATGTACTGGACATTACTTAGGGCAATACTCATAATGCCGTTATCTGTAAGATGTGCTGTACTGGGTAAGAGCGCACTGGGAGCGGCCAATGCTGCCCAGATCATTAGGGGGCCACGCGTCCGCACAAGTCCGCCTTCTGGAAGATGAGCGACACGGTCAGGGCCGGTGCAAGGTTCCTCGGCACCCTAGGCAAAACATGTGCCTGTTGCACGCCCCCCCACCCCCACCCCTGAAAAAAAACAAAAACCCACTGTGACAGGACGGTACCGTACGAAAGCACTCGCCGCTTTCGCGTCCCGTTGACTGCGCACAGATTGGAAGGTCAAGCCGCACGAGGCCTGACCACATAGGGGATTCCCACTTACCGTCAGTAACCGCCTGTTACTGACTCCACCCACTGCGCTGTGGGCGAGTTCTTGTTGCCACCACCAAACTCCTAACCTGCCGTGGCGTTTGGAACCACGGTTCTGCTCTGTATGTGCCGACGCACTGCCTTACCACAGCTGTGTGGTGCTGACGAATCCCCACTAGCCACTTGCTAGGCCTCTACCGGTAGCTGGCGGAAGGCGGAGCTTGGAGACGCTAGGTGCTTCCCTGGACAGCCGGGGGACGGGGCTAGGTTTGGCCTAACCCTGTTGGTCACAAGATGAAGCAGTCTTCTTGAGGCAAAGATGTTTATTGCTCAAATAACCTTTAAAAAGGCTCCTCCCTATTGCTAGGGGTAACAGCATACAATCAGATGTTTTCAGCAGAATAAGATGGAATAATACTACACCTCCTATGGGCCAGCTGCCCTTCTTTTATCCCTCTCCAAGACCCCTTACCACAGGGGGTAAGCCCGCCCTGTGGTACACAACCAATCAATGTTTACCCATGAGCTGTGCATGCTCTGGTCTCATGCACAGCTAACATTGTTCCCTATGGACAGTGGGGAGTGGTCGGTCTCCTTTGACTCTCCCATCTGGGAGAGTCCGGATACTCCCCGGTGCCGTTCAGTCTGGCTGGGGGAAGTTTTCCCTCCTAAATCTGACCTCCAGAAACCTGCCCGGGACCCAGCTCACTGCCTGCAGCCTGGATTCGGGCTCCAGAGCTGGGCAGCCTGGCTCACCGGTCCAGGTCTCTAGTCCACTACGGCTGATCTCCATGGAGCTCCAAGAAACCACTCAGCTTGTTTCATAGCGGAGCTGCTTCTCTTTCTCCCTGTGCCCCTTGGAAATGTGAGGCTGGATGGGAAAGCATTCCGTTTTTGGGGAAAAGGTCTGGGAGAATCCATCAGCCTGCACAGCCATGGATTCCCCCCTCCTGGGACACACAACCAAGTAAGTGCAATTTACCTTTAAATACATTACATTTAAATCACACTGTACATGTTTATACATTTAAATACACTCTGAGCCTGCACAGGCTCCACATACCTAGGCACTGCAGTGCCTTACAACACACTGTACTTCCTATTATTTTACACAATGTCTGGTTTGTGGAATACTGTACTAGCCCTGCAGCCTGGCTGCTAGGGCTCTCTCAGTGCTGGAGGTATGGGGCTGGCTTCCCCCATCCTCCAGCCTGCCTTCCTGCCTCTGGGGTCCAGGGAGCTGACTCTCCCTGTCCCCCCAGCGTGGCACTACTCAGTGGCCTCGCCGCACGCAGCGGCGCACCCCCCTGTATTGGAGCCCGGCGGCCCGGGACACTTGTCCCGGCCGCCGTGACTCTGGCTTGTTTCAGCGCTGAGGCGCCCCAGCGCTCACCCCAGCGCTCACCATCCTGCTCGGCAGCCTATTTGCACCCCCGCCGCTAGGGAGCCGGCTAGCCCGGTCCCCCATGAGCGGCGCCTGTCTGGTAGCCTCGCCGCAGCGCCCAGCGGGGAGCCGGGCTGCGGCGCACCCCCCTCGCCGCCCAGCAGCCCGGGACGTCCGTCCCGGCTGCGGCGGCTGGCCACCCGTGCTGGGCTGAGGCGCCGGGAGCAGAGCTCCCGGCCCCCAGCGGCGGCTCTTACAGAGAGCACTGCAGCGGGAGCCGAGCTCCCAGCCGTAGCGCTCACCCTTCTCCCCGGCGCGCACACTCCAGTGCGCCCGGGGCTTCGCCGACCGCTGCCGGGAGCGGAGCTCCCGGACTCCGGCGGTCAGCGGCTGCCCTCTTCCCCGGCGTGCACACTCTGCTGAGCGCGCCGGGGCTGCCCTCACTGCCGTGGTCTCCGGAGGGGTCCGGGACCACGGCACATTTTAAAAAATACATGTTTTTAAACATTTTATAAACACGGCGCCTAGCGCCCATTACTTTTTAAATATGGCGCCAAGCGCCCATTGTCCTGTAGAATGGCGCCGGGCACTAGGGGTTAACCCCTTCAGTGCCGCCGGCGGCCATTCTCCTCATGGCTGGGGTCCCTCCGGCCACACCCACCCAGGCACTATGTGTGACATTTTGCGGGGACCCTAGACAGGCTGTAATGTGTCTGGACATAGGATAGGTTACCCCTGAGTGCAGACGAACTGAATCATTATTCATTCACTGCCATGCAATATACAGTATATATATATATATATATATATATATATATACACACACACACATACACCACAAATCGCAGCCTCAAATCCAAATTCTTCTACAGTAGAGGAATGGAGTACTGAGCTTGCAATAATAAGATTTTACTTACCGATAAATCTATTTCTCGTAGTCCGTAGTGGATGCTGGGGACTCCGTCAGGACCATGGGGATTAGCGGCTCCGCAGGAGACAGGGCACAAAAATAAAGCTTTAGGATCAGGTGGTGTGCACTGGCTCCTCCCCCTATGACCCTCCTCCAAGCCTCAGTTGGGATACTGTGCCCGGACGAGCGTACACAATAAGGAAGGATTTTGAATCCCGGGTAAGACTCATACCAGCCACACCAATCACACCGTACAACTTGTGATCTGAACCCAGTTAACAGTATGACAACGTAGGAGCCTCTGAACAGACGGCTCACAACAAGAACAACCCGATTTTTTTGTAACAATAACTATGTACAAGTATTGCAGACAATCCGCACTTGGGATGGGCGCCCAGCATCCACTACGGACTACGAGAAATAGATTTATCGGTAAGTAAAATCTTATTTTCTCTAACGTCCTAGTGGATGCTGGGGACTCCGTCAGGACCATGGGGATTATACCAAAGCTCCCAAACGGGCGGGAGAGTGCGGATGACTCTGCAGCACCGAATGAGAGAACTCCAGGTCCTCTTTAGCCAGGGTATCAAATTTGTAGAATTTTACAAACGTGTTCTCCCCCGACCACGTAGCTGCTCGGCAGAGTTGTAATGCCGAGACCCCTCGGGCAGCCGCCCAGGATGAGCCCACCTTCCTTGTGGAATGGGCCTTGACAGATTTAGGCTGTGGCAGGCCTGCCACAGAATGTGCAAGTTGAATTGTGCTACAAATCCAACGAGCAATCGTCTGCTTAGAAGCAGGAGCACCCAGCTTGTTGGGTGCATACAGTATAAACAGCGAGTCAGATTTTCTGACTCCAGCCGTCCTTGAAATATATATTTTCAATGCCCTGACAACGTCCAGCAACTTGGAATCTTCCAAATCGCTAGTAGCCGCAGGCACCACAATAGGCTGGTTCAGGTGAAACGCTGACACCACCTTAGGCAGAAAATGAGGACGCGTCCGCAGTTCTGCCCTGTCCGAATGGAAAATCAGATATGGGCTTTTATACGATAAAGCCGCCAATTCTGACACTCTCCTGGCTGAAGCCAGGGCCAGTAGCATGGTTACTTTCCATGTAAGATATTTCAAATCCGCCGATTTGAGTGGCTCAAACCAATGGGATTTGAGAAAATCCAAAACTACATTAAGGTCCCACGGAGCCACTGGGGGCACAACCGGGGGCTGTATATGTAGTACTCCTTTTACAAAAGTCTGGACTTCAGGAACTGAAGCCAATTCTTTCTGGAAGAAAATCGACAGGGCCGAAATTTGAACCTTAATGGACCCCAACTTGAGGCCCATAAACAATCCTGTTTGCAGGAAATGTAGGAATCGACCCAATTGAAATTCCTCCGTGGGGGCCTCCTGGCCTCGCACCACGCAACATATTTTCTCCAAATGCGGTGATAATGTTGTGCAGTCACCTCCTTCCTGGCTTTAACCAGTGTAGGGATGACCTCTTCCGGAATGCCTTTTTCCCTTAGAATTCGGCGTTCAACCGCCACGCCGTCAAACGCAGCCGCGGTAAGTCTTGGAATAGACACGGTCCCTGCTGAATCAGGTCCCGTCTTAGAGGTAGAGGCCACGGATTTTCCGTGAGCATCTCCTGAAGTTCCGGGTACCAAGTTCTTCTTGGCCAATCCGGAGCCACGAGTATCGTTCTTACTCCCCTTTGCCGTATAATTCTCAGTACTTTGGGTATGAGAGGCAGAGGAGGAAACACATACACTGACTGGAACACCCACGGTGTTACCAGAGCGTCCACAGCTATTGCCTGAGGGTCTTTTGACCTGGCGCAATACCTGTCCAGTTTTTTGTTGAGGCGAGACGCCATCATATCCACCTTTTGGTTTTTCCCAACGGTTCACAATCATGTGGAAGACTTCTGGATGAAGTCCCCACTCTCCCGGGTGTAGATCGTGTCTGCTGAGGAAGTCTGCTTCCCAGTTGTCCACTCCCGGAATGAACACTGCTGACAGTGCTATCACATGATCTTCCGCCCAGCGAAGAATCCTTGCAGCTTCTGCCATTGCTCTCCTGCTTCTTGTGCCGCCCTGTCTGTTTACGTGGGCGACTGCCGTGATGTTGTCCGACTGGATCAACACCGGCTGACCCTGAAGCAGGGGTTTTGCCAGGCTTAGAGCATTGTAAATCGCTCTTAGCTCCAGTATATTTATGTGAAGAGACATCTCCAGGCTTGACCATACTCCCTGGAAGTTTCTTCCCTGTGTGACCGCTCCCCAGCCTCTCAGACTGGCATCCGTGGTCACCAGGACCCAGTCCTGTATGCCGAATCTGCGGCCTTCTAACAGATGAGCACTCTGTAACCACCACAGAAGAGACACCCTTGTCCGTGGCGATAAGGTTATCCGCTGATGCATTTGCAGATGCGATCCGGACCATTTGTCCAGCAGATCCCACTGAAAAGTTCGTGCGTGGAATCTGCCGAATGGGATTGCTTCGTAAGAAGCCACCATCTTTCCCAGGACTCTTGTGCATTGATGCACAGACACTTTTCCTGGTTTTAGGAGGTTCCTGACAAGTTCGGATAACTCCCTGGCTTTCTCCTCCGGAAGAAACACCTTTTTCTGAACCGTGTCCAGAATCATTCCCAGGAACAGCAGACGTGTTGTCGGGGTCAACTGAGATTTTGGGAAATTCAGAATCCACCCGTGTTGTTGCAGCACTACTTGGGTTAGTGCTACTCCGTCCTCCAGCTGTTCTCTGGACCTTGCCCTTATCAGGAGATCGTCCAAGTAAGGGATAATTAATACGCCTCTTCTTCGCAGAAGAATCATCATTTCGGCCATTACCTTGGTAAAGACCCGAGGTGCTGTGGACAATCCAAACGGCAGCGTCTGAAACTGATAATGACAGTTTTGGACCACGAACCTGAGGTACCCTTGATGTGAAGGGCAAATTGGGACATGCAGGTAAGCATCTTTTATGTCCAGGGACACCATAAAGTCTTACACAACAAAGTATCTCGGCGCTAATTGCTAGGTAGATAAGTACACATTAATTATAATCTACATAAAAAAACACACACTAATCAATAGCAGCTGTAAAAAGGGAGAGTACTCCACCCTAAATTAAAAACTAAAACATACACAAATCACAGCGCTTATTAAAAAGTTATGTGCCTTTTATTAATACACTGTAAAATAACAACAATTATTAATATCAGAAGACCCGTCCTGTGTATCGGCCGATCCTGCCAAGCATTAAACACAATTATAGATGTATCTCCACATTAGTATGGTTAGTAAGTCAATCTTCCACAATCAGCTGATTAATCAGTATCTTGACTTGTGTTAGTTAAAAGTACTTATCCATGCGGTAATTATTGTCACTGATGTTAATTAGTTGCAACAATCATTAGAGTTGTTATTTAGTGGTTAGTACAGCATGCTGTTTTATAGCTTAAAAGCAATGGCAGTGATCCACAGAGGAAAGTTAATAGTAAACCTGTTTCGAATTCTGATCCCATACATTGGTTTCTCCCGGCTCCTGGTGCTTTATCATCCCATCAATGGTGCCATATCTGGAGTGTCCAAATGTTTGGAAAATGCCTGCAGGTATTCTTAAAAAGTTCCGACCGGTACCGGAGGGGTGCTGAAAGTCTCTAACGCGTTTCTCCGCCTCTATTACGTTCAGCGGCTTCCTCAGAGAAGTATAGCTCTATGTCTCCGTGTCTGTGTTTAAATAGCGGCTATTCTCCCGCCTGTCACTGCACGCAGCGTCTCCATCCCAAACCTCGTTTTCGAGTGGAGCGCATACGTAGGTGCATTGTCACACTCACGTGACCTCTTTTGATCACGTGTCTGCTTCTCACGTCTCGATTTCGAGTTACGAAGCTCCTCAGCCATTTAACGGACTTAGCTACAAGTGTGCGTTCCACACATCTTCCGGAAATTTCATTAGAGTCTGTTTGTCTTATACTCATGCTATCATATATAAGTGTAGTCGCATCAACTTCAGAGTTATTATTTCTTCCATAGAAGATTCTTCATAGTAGTTATTACTAACCATACGGAGACAATTAGATATAAATATAAATAGAAACTTATATAAAATATATATATACACATCTAACACAATAGTGTACTTAGACAAATGTAAATAAAAAGACCAGTGTTGTCTGATCATTTATTTGTATATAGTCGCCACTCAGATGTCTCCTACCAAAGGGAGATAGATCACATATAGTATTTACTTCTTTCAATTTTATTAATTTTATTTTCCTTGGATACAGCTTTTAGGTCTATCATAGGCTAACATTATTTTAATTTAATTTCATTCCTCATAATTATTATTTTTCATTATTATTTATTTATTCTTTATATTGGGACTTTTTCTTGTATCCATATCATGTGTCCCATATTCTATGTCCTCACTTATAACAGGATACACACATAACCCTTTCTGTATAGCTATACACAGGGAGCTATATACAATCACTCATCAAGGGGAGTAAGGAGGAAAAAATACAGGAAGAAATATAAGTGAAAGAATAGAGAATAGATTAAATATTTTTGATATTGTTTGAATATAAAGTCCCCTTCTTCCAGATTCGCTATCACTGCTCTGAGTGATTCCATCTTGAACTTGAATTTTTTTATGTACAGGTTCAAAGATTTCAGATTTAGAATAGGTCTTACCGAGCCGTCCGGCTTCGGTACCACAAATAGCGTGGAGTAATACCCCTTTCCCTGTTGTAGGAGGGGTACCTTGACTATCACCTGCTGAGAAAACAGCTTGTGAATGGCTTCCAATACCGTCGCCCTGTCTGAGGGAGACGTTGGCAAAGCAGACTTTAGGAACCGGCGAGGGGGAGACTTCTCGAATTCCAACCTGTAACCCTGAGATACTACCTGCAGGATCCAGGGGTCCACCTGTGAGCAAGCCCACTGCGCGCTGAAATTCTTGAGTCGACCCCCCACCGCTCCTGAGTCCGCTTGTAAAGCCCCAGCGTCATGCTGAGGGCTTTGCAGAACCCGCGGAGGGCTTCTGTTCCTGGGAAGGAGCTACTTGCTGGCCTCTCTTACCCTTTCCTCTGCCTCGGGGCAGATATGACTGTCCTTTTGCCCGCTTGTTCTTATAGGACCGAAAGGACTGCGGCTGAAAAGACGGTGTCTTTTTCTGTTGGGAGGGGGTCTGAGGTAAAAAGGTGGATTTCCCGGCAGTTGCCGTGGCCACCAAATCCGATAGACCGACGCCAAATAATTCCTCCCCTTTATACGGCAATACTTCCATATGCCGTTTGGAATCCGCATCACCTGACCACTGTCATGTCCATAAACTACTTCTGGCAGATATGGACATCGCACTTACTCTCGATGCCAGAGTGCAAATATCCCTCTGAGCATCTCGCATATAAAGAAAAGCATCCTTTAATTGCTCTAAAGTCTGTAAAATACTGTCCCTATCCAGGGTATCAATATTTTCAGTCAGGGAATCCGACCAGACCACTCCAGCACTGCACATCCAGGCTGAAGCGATGGCTGGTCGCAGTATAACACCAGTATGTGTGTATATACTTTTTAGAGTAGTTTCCAGCCTCCTATCAGCTGGATCCTTGAGGGCGGCCGTATCAGGAGACGGTAACGCCACTTGTTTTGATAAGCGTGTGAGCGCCTTATCCACCTTAGGGGGTGTTTCCCAGCGCGCCCTAACCTCTGGCGGGAAAGGGTATAATGCCAATAACTTTTTAGAAATTAGCCCTTTTCTATCTGGGTTAACCCACGCTTCATCACATACATCATTCAATTCCTCTGATACAGGAAAAACTACAGGTAGTTTTTTCACCCCCCACATAATACCCCTTTTTGTGGTACTTGTAGTATCAGAGATATGCAAAGTCTCCTTCATTGCCGTGATCATATAACGTGTGGCCCTACTGGAAAATACGTTTGTTTCTTCACCGTCGACACTAGATTCAGTGTCCGTGTCTGGGTCTGTATCGACCGACTGAGGTAAAGGGCGTTTTACAGCCCCTGACGGTGTCTGAGACGCCTGGGCAGGTACCAACTGGTTTGACGGCCGTCTCATGTCGTCAACTGATTTTTGTAATGTGCTGACATTATCACGTAATTCCATAAACAAAGCCATCCATTCCGGTGTCGACTCCCTAGGGGGTGACATCACCATTACCGGCAATTGCTCCGCCTCCACACCAACATCGTCCTCATACATGTCGACACACACGTACCGACACACAGCAGACACACCGGGAATGCTCTATTGAAGACCGGACCCCACTAGCCCTTTGGGGAGACAGAGGGAGAGTTTGCCAGCACACACCCAAGCGCTATAATATATATGGGAACAACCCTATATAAGTGTTGTATCCTTATAGCAGCTTAAATATATTAATATCGCCAAAAAAAGTGCCCCCCCTCTCTGTTTTACCCTGTTTCTGTAGTGCAGTGCAGGGGAGAGTCCTGGGAGCCTTCCTCACAGCGGAGCTGAGCAGGAAAATGGCGCTGTGTGCTGAGGAGAATAAGCCCCGCCCCCTATTTCGGCGGGCTCTTCTCCGGAATCTGTGAGATCTGGCAGGGGTTAAATACATCCATATAGCCTCAAAGGGCTATATGTGATGTATTTTTAGCCATAAAAAGGTATAATACATTGCTGCCCAGGGCGCCCCCCCCAACGCCCTGCACCCTCCGTGACCGCTGTGTGAAGTGTGCTGACAACAATGGCGCACAGCTGCAGTGCTGTGCGCTACCTCAGGAAGACTGAAAAGTCTTCTGCCGCCTGCTTCTGGACCTCTTCCATCTTCGGCATCTGCAAGGGGGGTCGGCGGCGCGGCTCCGGGACGAACCCCAGGGTGAGACCTGTGTTCCGACTCCCTCTGGAGCTAATGGTGTCCAGTAGCCTAAGAAGCCAATCCATCCTGCACGCAGGTGAGTTCACTTCTCTCCCCTAAGTCCCTCGATGCAGTGAGCCTGTTGCCAGCAGGACTCACTGAAAATAAAAAACCTAAAAAACTTTTTCTAAGCAGCTCTTTAGGAGAGCCACCTAGATTGCACCCTGCTCGGACGGGCACAAAAACCTAACTGAGGCTTGGAGGAGGGTCATAGGGGGAGGAGCCAGTGCACACCACCTGATCCTAAAGCTTTATTTTTGTGCCCTGTCTCCTGCGGAGCCGCTAATCCCCATGGTCCTGACGGAGTCCCCAGCATCCACTAGGACGTTAGAGAAATAAGGGTACCTTTATGGCTGCAGGAGAAGGAGTCCCAGTGAAGAAGAGATGTATAATAGGGACCAATCCAAAGCGACCATATTGCAGGCTGCAGAAGAAGGGGACTGTGATCCACTCAGACAGGGAACAGCAGTCTGCTCTGCAGTGTAGTCCCATTCCCTCACAAAGCACGACACAATCATCCCCGCAGGACTCCCATATGCAGAGTCTGTTCTTGCGGTGCGGGGCGGGAATATATCAGCGTGGAGAGGAGCAGAAGAACTGTAACAATAGCCGGCAGCATGCTGCTTACTCTATGTGCATAGAGTATTAGAGGCGCTGCCGGTGGGTTACACTCACACTGTCAGCGCTGCAGGGATGCCGTGATCGCCCAACTGTTCTCCGCCGCTAGCGCTGACAGTGTGAGTGTAACCCATCGGTAGCGCCTCTAATACTCTTTGCACATAGAGTAAGCAGCGTGCTGCCGGCTATTGTTACAGTTCTTCTCTCCGCCTCTCCGGTAACACTGGACATATTCCTCTTAAGGAAGAGGAGGAGCTCAGCTGAGCAAGGGTCAGGGAAGCAGTGGCGTAAGTTTGTCCCAGTCACCCGGAGGCAAGATAAATGTTGGTGCCACCACAGATAAATATAGAACTAGATAGATAGATAGATATAGGTGGGACAGCACTTAAGGCAATATAAATAATTAGGCTGGCTGGCTCTGATGGCTAGGCTCCTCAGTCCTCTCTGCTGCATCCATAGTGCGTCTGTCCACTCACAGTCAGGCAGCTGAACTCCGTCCTGTCCCTCCTCCCAGCATGCCATGCTGGGCTTCCAGCTGAATTGAAGAATGATGATTGACCTCATCACCCTTATCTGCATTGATGACACCAGCGCCGCAGGATAGGATTAGGAGGGGGGGGGGGGTTAGGGTAAGGCTGCGGGAGGGGAGGTTAGGGGGGAGGTTAGGATAAGGCTGCGGGAGGGGAGGTTAGGGGGGAGGTTAGGATAAGGCTGCGGGAGGGGAGGTTAGGGGGGAGGTTAGGATAAGGCTGCGGGAGGGGAGGTTAGGGGGAAGGTTAGGATAAGGCTGCGGGAGGGGAGGTTAGGGGGGAGGTTAGGGCAAGGCTGCGGGAGGGGAGGTTAGGATTAGAGGGAGGTTAGGAAAAGGCTGTGAGAGGGGAGGCTAGGGTTAGGGGGGTAGGGGAGAGGTTAAGGTAAGGCTGTGGGAGGGGAGGTTAGGATTAGAGGGAGGTTAGGATAAGGCTGTGGGAGGTTAGGGGGGTAGGGGAGAGGTTAAGGTAAGGCTGTGGGAGGGGAGGTTAGGATTAGAGGGAGGTTAGGATAAGGCTGTGGGAGGCTAGGGTTAGGGGGGTAGGGGAGAGGTTAAGGTAAGGCTGTGGGAGGGGAGGTTAGGATTAGAGGGAGGTTAGGATAAGGCTGTGGGAGGCTAGGGTTAGGGGGGTAGGGGAGAGGTTAAGATAAGGCTGTGGGTGGGGTGGTTAGGTTTAGGTACCGGGGGATGGTTAGATTAAGGCAAGGTTCTTTAGCCCACATTATATTTAGACTGAACCTGTAATGCTCCTGTGCAGGACTCACAGCCTGGGCTACACATGCAAGTAATGGCAGTAATAGTAGAGATGAGCGGGTTCGGTTTCTCTGAATCCGAACCCGCACGAACTTCATGTTTTTTTTCACGGGTCCGAGCGACTCGGATCTTCCCGCCTTGCTCGGTTAACCCGAGCGCGCCCGAACGTCATCATGACGCTGTCGGATTCTCGCGAGGCTCGGATTCTATCGCGAGACTCGGATTCTATATAAGGAGCCGCGCGTCGCCGCCATTTTCACACGTGCATTGAGATTGATAGGGAGAGGACGTGGCTGGCGTCCTCTCCGTTTAGAATTAGAATAGATTAGAGAGACACTTGATTTACTAATTTTGGGGAGCATTAGGAGTACTCAGTAGTGTACAGTGCAGAGTTTTGCTGATAGTGACCAGTGACCACCACTTTTATTTATAATCCGTTCTCTGCCTGAAAAAAGCGATACACAGCACACAGTGACTCAGTCACATACCATATCTGTGTGCACTGCTCAGGCTCAGGCCAGTGTGCTGCATCATCTATTATCTATATATAATATTATATATATCTGTCTGACTGCTCAGCTCACACAGCTTATAATTGTGGGGGAGACTGGGGAGCACTACTGCAGTGCCAGTTATAGGTTATAGCAGGAGCCAGGAGTACATAATATATTATATAGTGAGTGACCACCAGACACACAGTGCAGTTTATTTAATATATCCGTTCTCTGCCTGAAAAAAGCGATACACACAGTGACTCAGTCAGTCACATACCATATCTGTGTGCACTGCTCAGGCTCAGGCCAGTGTGCTGCATCATCTATATATATTATATATCTGTCTGACTGCTCAGCTCACACAGCTTATAATTGTGGGGGAGACTGGGGAGCACTACTGCAGTGCCAGTTATAGGTTATAGCAGGAGCCAGGAGTACATAATATATTATATAGTGAGTGACCACCAGACACACAGTGCAGTTTATTTAATATATCCGTTCTCTGCCTGAAAAAAGCGATACACACAGTGACTCAGTCAGTCACATACCATATCTGTGTGCACTGCTCAGGCCAGTGTGCTGCATCATCTATTATCTATATATAATATTATATATATCTGTCTGACTGCTCAGCTCACACAGCTTATAATTGTGGGGGAGACTGGGGAGCACTACTGCAGTGCCAGTTATAGGTTATAGCAGGAGCCAGGAGTACATAATATATTATATAGTGAGTGACCACCAGACACACAGTGCAGTTTATTTAATATATCCGTTCTCTGCCTGAAAAAAGCGATACACACAGTGACTCAGTCAGTCACATACCATATCTGTGTGCACTGCTCAGGCTCAGGCCAGTGTGCTGCATCATCTATATATATTATATATCTGTCTGACTGCTCAGCTCACACAGCTTATAATTGTGGGGGAGACTGGGGAGCACTACTGCAGTGCCAGTTATAGGTTATAGCAGGAGCCAGGAGTACATAATATTATATTAAAATTAAACAGTGCACACTTTTGCTGCAGGAGTGCCACTGCCAGTGTGACTAGTGACCAGTGACCTGACCACCAGTATATAATATTAGTAGTATACTATCTCTTTATCAACCAGTCTATATTAGCAGCAGACACAGTACAGTGCGGTAGTTCACGGCTGTGGCTACCTCTGTGTCGGCACTCGGCAGCCCGTCCATAATTGTATATACCACCTAACCGTGGTTTTTTTTTCTTTCTTTATACATACATACTAGTTACGAGTATACTATCTCTTTATCAACCAGTCTATATATTAGCAGCAGACACAGTACAGTGCGGTAGTTCACGGCTGTGGCTACCTCTGTGTCGGCACTCGGCAGCCCGTCCATAATTGTATATACCACCTAACCGTGGTTTTTTTTTCTTTCTTTATACATACATACTAGTTACGAGTATACTATCTCTTTATCAACCAGTCTATATTAGCAGCAGACACAGTACAGTGCGGTAGTTCACGGCTGTGGCTACCTCTGTGTCGGCACTCGGCAGCCCGTCCATAATTGTATATACCACCTAACCGTGGTTTTTTTTTCTTTCTGTATACATACATACTAGTTACGAGTATACTATCTCTTTATCAACCAGTCTATATATTAGCAGCAGACACAGTACAGTGCGGTAGTTCACGGCTGTGGCTACCTCTGTGTCGGCACTCGGCAGCCCGTCCATAATTGTATATACCACCTAACCGTGGTTTTTTTTTCTTTCTTTATACATACATACTAGTTACGAGTATACTATCTCTTTATCAACCAGTCTATATATTAGCAGCAGACACAGTACAGTGCGGTAGTTCACGGCTGTGGCTACCTCTGTGTCGGCACTCGGCAGCCCGTCCATAATTGTATACTAGTATCCAATCCATCCATCTCCATTGTTTACCTGAGGTGCCTTTTAGTTGTGCCTATTAAAATATGGAGAACAAAAATGTTGAGGTTCCAAAATTAGGGAAAGATCAAGATCCACTTCCACCTCGTGCTGAAGCTGCTGCCACTAGTCATGGCCGAGACGATGAAATGCCAGCAACGTCGTCTGCCAAGGCCGATGCCCAATGTCATAGTACAGAGCATGTCAAATCCAAAACACCAAATATCAGTAAAAAAAGGACTCCAAAACCTAAAATAAAATTGTCGGAGGAGAAGCGTCTTTTTTTGCGCCTCTTTTTTTCTTTGCGTCATGTGCTGTTTGGGGAGGGTTTTTTGGAAGGGCCATCCTGCGTGACACTGCAGTGCCACTCCTAGATGGGCCCGGTGTTTGTGTCGGCCACTAGGGTCGCTAATCTTACTCACACAGCTACCTCATTGCGCCTCTTTTTTTCTTTGTGTCATGTGCTGTTTGGGGAGGGTTTTTTGGAAGGGACATCCTGCGTGACACTGCAGTGCCACTCCTAGATGGGCCCGGTGTTTGTGTCGGCCACTAGGGTCGCTAATCTTACTCACACAGCTACCTCATTGCGCCTCTTTTTTTCTTTGCGTCATGTGCTGTTTGGGGAGGGTTTTTTGGAAGGGACATCCTGCGTGACACTGCAGTGCCACTCCTAGATGGGCCCGGTGTTTGTGTCGGCCACTAGGGTCGCTTATCTTACTCACACAGCGACCTCGGTGCAAATTTTAGAACTAAAAATAATATTGTGAGGTGTGAGGTGTTCAGAATAGACTGAAAATGAGTGGAAATTATGGTTATTGAGGTTAATAATACTTTGGGATCAAAATGACCCCCAAATTCTATGATTTAAGCTGTTTTTTAGGGTTTTTTGAAAAAAACACCCGAATCCAAAACACACCCGAATCCGACAAAAAAAATTCGGTGAGGTTTTGCCAAAACGCGTTCGAACCCAAAACACGGCCGCGGAACCGAACCCAAAACCAAAACACAAAACCCGAAAAATTTCAGGCGCTCATCTCTAGTAATAGCCCTGCTTGCCAATACTGGCTTTACTACATGCCTAATGAGACAGATGGTTACATCATCTAGGTGTAGCAGGTTATCTGTCTCTGGCTGCAGCTCATTCATTGCACCTTTTTACCTGCTTCTCCCCTGCTCTTTATAAGCTACATGCCTTTCTACCTCCACCAACCTGTGTGAGCTGTTGGGAGGTGAATCTTCATGCCTGGCATAGGCAGGGGAACTGATGAGGGAAGAGCAGGCTGAGGAACTCCCGGCTCTGGATTGTAGCTGCTCCTCAGCTTCACCTCACACAAACTGCTCACAGTGTGGGTGGGTGGCTCTGCCTGCAGGGTGCTGGTCACTGGTGTGGTAGAAACTGCACTGGAGGTTGTCTGTGTGCCTGGCTGGGAAGTGAGGACTCGGACTCCCATGAGGTTGCCTGTTTCTGCTGCTGCTGATCATCATCTACACGGTCAGAGCAGCATGTGACTGGTTTCCTCCAATTAGAGCCCAGCACATGCTCCTCTGACCCCTCTGCAGAGTATCCTGGGATTTAGGGGTACATTTACTAAGCAGTGATAAGAGCGGAGAAGTGAGCCAGTGGAGATATTTCCCCATCAACCAATCAGCAGCTCTGTATCATTTTATAGTATGCAAATTACAGATGTTACGTCAGTGCTGATTGGTTGATGGGGCAACTTCTCCACTGACTCACTTCTCCGCTATTATCACTGCTTAGTAAATGTACCCCTTAGTACCCAGTAGTGCACTGCAGATTACTGTGTGCTCTGTGCTGTGCCCCGATCCTGTAGCTGATCACATCATACTGACCTGCAGACGAGCCTCTTAAATCAAGCAGTCCTGCTCATCTCTGGTATCATTAGTTGTCTTTCAGATGGGAGGGGGGGGGGGGGGGGGGAGCATAGTATAATAAGTCAGTCTGACTCATTTTACGCCATCAACTGTGGGCACAGGGAGCCAGAGACAGCGGAGGAGAGGTGCCCCCCATCAGAGGAGGAGGCCGGCAACAGCCGACTGCACTGTCACCGTGAGTTCCGCCTCTGCAGAGAAGCCTTCTTCAGCAGCGTGAGCTACCGCCCTCCAGTGGGCGCCGCCCATAGGCAGCTGCCTAAAACTGCCTAGTGGTGGCGCCGGCTCTGGACACGGTGTGAGAGGGTCAGCATCCAGGAGAGCGCTGTATAATGACCACTCCACAGCATCTGAATCTGACATATGTGTATATTTATATTGGTGTATGTATGTGTGTGTATATATATAATGTATGTGTATAATAAATAAATATATATATATATATATATATAATAAGATTTTACTTACCGATAAATCTATTTCTCGTAGTCCGTAGTGGATGCTGGGACTCCGTAAGGACCATGGGGAATAGCGGCTCCGCTGGAGACAGGGCACAAAATAAAAGCTTAAGGATCAGGTGGTGTGCACTGGCTCCTCCCCCTATGACCCTCCTCCAAGCCTCAGTTAGGATACTGTGCCCGGACGAGCGTACACAATAAGGAAGGATTTTGAATCCCGGGTAAGACTCATACCAGCCACACCAATCACACCGTATAACTTGTGATCTGAACCCAGTTAACAGTATGATAAACGCAAAGGAGCCTCTGAAAAGATGGCTCACAACAATAATAACCCGAATTTTTGTAACAATACCTATATACAAGTATTGCAGACAATCCGCACTTGGGATGGGCGCCCAGCATCCACTACGGACTACGAGAAATAGATTTATCGGTAAGTAAAATCTTATTTTCTCTGACGTCCTAGTGGATGCTGGGACTCCGTAAGGACCATGGGGATTATACCAAAGCTCCCAAACGGGCGGGAGAGTGCGGATGACTCTGCAGCACCGAATGAGAGAACTCCAGGTCCTCCTCAGCCAGGGTATCAAATTTGTAGAATTTAGCAAACGTGTTTGCCCCTGACCAAGTAGCTGCTCGGCAAAGTTGTAAAGCCGAGACCCCTCGGGCAGCCGCCCAAGATGAGCCCACTTTCCTTGTGGAATGGGCTTTTACTGATTTTGGCTGTGGCAATCCTGCCACAGAATGTGCAAGCTGAATTGTACTACAAATCCAACGAGCAATCGTCTGCTTAGAAGCAGGAGCACCCAGCTTGTTGGGTGCATACAGGATAAACAGCGTGTCAGATTTTCTGACTCCAGCCGTCCTGGAAACATATATTTTCAAGGCCCTGACAACGTCAAGCAACTTAGAGTCCTCTAAGTCCCTGGTAGCCGCAGGTACCACAATAGGTTGGTTCATGTGAAATGCAGAAACCACCTTAGGTAGAAATTGAGGACGAGTCCTCAATTCCGCCCTGTCAGAATGAAAAATTAAGTAAGGGCTTTTATATGATAAAGCCGCCAATTCTGACACACGCCTGGCTGAAGCCAAGGCTAACAGCATCGACACCTTCCATGTGAGATATTTTAAGTCCACAGTGGAAAGTGGTTCAAACCAATGTGACTTTAGAAAACTCAACACCACATTGAGATCCCAAGGTGCCACTGGAGGCACAAAAGGAGGCTGTATGTGCAGCACCCCTTTTACAAATGTCTGAACTTCAGGTACTGAAGCCAGTTCTTTTTGGAAGAAAATCGACAGGGCCGAAATTTGAACCTTAATGGACCCTAATTTTAGGCCCATAGACAGTCCTGTTTGCAGGAAATGAAGGAAACGACCCAGTTGAAATTCCTCTGTAGGGGCCTTCTTGGCCTCACACCACGCAACATATTTACGCCAAATGCGGTGATAATGTTTTGCGGTTACGTCCTTCCTGGCTTTGACCAGAGTAGGGATGACTTCTTCTGGAATGCCTTTTTTCCTCAGGATCCGGCGTTCAACCGCCATGCCGTCAAACGCAGCCGCGGTAAGTCTTGGAACAGACAAGGCCCCTGCAGTAGCAGGTCCTTTCTTAGAGGTAGAGGCCACGGTTCGTCCGTGAGCATCTCTTGAAGTTCCGGGTACCAAGTCCTTCTTGGCCAATCCGGAACCACGAGTATAGTTCTTACTCCTCTCCTTCTTATGATTCTCAGTACTTTTGGTATGAGAGGCAGAGGAGGGAACACATACACTGACTGGTACACCCACGGCGTTACCAGAGCGTCCACTGCTATTGCCTGAGGGTCCCTTGACCTGGCGCAATATCTGTCCAGTTTTTTGTTTAGACGTGACGCCATCATGTCCACCTTTGGTTTTTCCCAACGGTTTACAATCAGGTGGAAGACTTCTGGGTGAAGTCCCCACTCTCCCGGGTGAAGGTCGTGTCTGCTGAGGAAGTCTGCTTCCCAGTTGTCCACTCCCGGAATGAACACTGCTGACAGTGCTATCACATGATTTTCCGCCCAGCGAAGAATCCTTGCAGCTTCTGCCATTGCCCTCCTGCTTCTCGTGCCGCCCTGTCTGTTTACGTGGGCGACTGACGTGATGTTGTCCGATTGGATCAACACCGCCTGACCCTGAAGCAGAGGTTTTGCTTGACTTAGGGCATTGTAAATGGCCCTTAGTTCCAGAATGTTTATATGAAGAGATGTTTCCATGCTTGACCACAAGCCCTGTGTGGAGGCCACACACACTACTGAGCCTCATTTTGACTTGTTTTAAGGACATTACATAAAAGTTGGATCAGCCTGTAGTGTGTTTTTCCACTTTAATTTTGAGTGTGACTCCAAATCCAGACCTCCATGGGTTAATAAATTTGATTTCCATTGATAATTTCTGTGATTTTGTTGTCAGCACATTCAACTATGTAAAGAACAAAGTATTTAATAAGAATATTTCATTCATTCAGCAGTGTGTATATATATATATATATATATATATGTGTGTGTGTGTGTGTGTGTGTGTGTATATATGTATGTATATATATATATATATATATATGTGTGTGTGTATGTATATATATATATATATATATACATACATACACACACACACACACACACACACACACACACACACACACACAGATGTGTCCACTTACATCTTTGCTATATCCCACCATGTATGGCACAGTTTTGCATGCCATAGACTCAGATATTTAGCCATGCCTTGTGATTTTTCTTAATTTGCTTATTTAATATGTTACTTTATACATATTCTATTATGGCAAACAAAAATTTTAAAATTCATCCACTCGCTACTCGTGAATAACAGCTGAGCCGTGTTTTGCATGTTGTGTCAAATTTGTAATAAAGCAAAGATGTAAGTGGACACATCTGTATATGTGTGTGTGTGTGTGTATGTATGTGTGTATATATATATATATATATATATACACACTCAATTACCATGTATAACATCAGAAATTAGAGATCACGTGAGGTTTTCCAGATGTTTCGAAAAAATGTAAATTTGAAAATGAAAGTATTTATCCAGAGTAAGAGTCCCTCCTGCCTGCGCTATGGGGTACGCACCAGACTCCTCCTCCTCCTCATCTTCCCCATTCTACATGTGCTGTGCTGGGGCAGAAGCGTGTGGCTTTCTAGCTCCTGTATCACAGAGAAGTGACCAGTGCACGCCATTGGCTGAGCCGCATGACAACATTGGACCTCCGCTTCACGGTAAGTTGGGCCTGATGAAGGACTTGGTGAAAGCTCCGGACAGAGAAGGCCGGCTCTCAGTTATCTGAAGGGAAAGCTTCCGCAGCCCAGCTATAAGGAGGCGCATTTTCTGGCCCCAAAAAAGGAAACTGCCTACGGATTTAGGGTCTATTTACTAAGCCTTGGATGGAGATAAAGTCCCAGCCAATCAGATCCTAACTGTCATTTTTCAAACCCAGCCTGTGACATGGCAGCTAGGAGCTGATTGGCTGGTACTTTATCTCCATCCAAGGCTTAGTAAATAGACCCCTTAATATTTACTACTAAATTGCTGGAAATGGAGTCGGTTGCTCGTCCCTCCTGTATGTAGATTCTTAGGGAACAGAGCAGAGGCCACCTACCTGTGCATCGGGATTCAGCTCTTGGACGACTACAAGAATCTGGCTATAGAATCACTTATAGGGGGTTATTCAGAAATCTGCGACCGTACTGCTCACATTCTGGGGGTCACCCAGCACAAGGTAAGCCCATCCCGATTGTGTGGCTCCGCCCTGTGATCCAATCGCAATTCAATTGTGATCGCATCAAATAGAGGTTGGCCTCATCGCAGGAAATGCGTGCATTTCCTAAACAACGCCGCGTCACCACCCCTGGACACGCATCACCTGTCAATCAGCACGGTGAAGGATCGTGCAGGCGTAGTGTGCTGTTGCGCGTGCACAGACTGTATGGATACGGCTGCTGCGTGCAGGTCAGAATTAGGCCCATAATTCACTTTTTACATGGCAGCTGCATGATGTCCCTGCTCCCGCCATCTTCCAGAGCTGAGCTCCGCAGACTCCTCTCTCCCCTCAGCAGGGGGATGTCACTGGGGTCTCCCTGCTATTCAATAATCCGCATCTCCTTCCTCTACAGCCGCTTTCTGCCGCGCTGGAGCCGAGTCCGATACCTCTACACGTGGCGGCGGCCATTACTGGGCCCCTGGAGCTTTCCCTATCCAGGCTCCCCGTGACTCCCCTGGATCTGCGGCCTGGAGCTCTCTGGCCCTCTCCTCGCTGGCTGCCTCCTGGATCTCCAGGGCTGGTACTGCTGGAAGCCTGGGCTGCTCCACACTCTCGCCCTGCTGCTGTGTCCTGCTGAACTCTCTGTGCTGCGGTATTGATGTGCCTGGCCTTCGCTGCTGGAAGCCACTGCTGACCACCTATGGACTCTGCAGATAAGGAACGGGTCCCTCTGCTCTTCCACTGGTGCTCCGCTCTCCGCCCTGACAACTGTCTGCTGCCCTGTGGTGCTTGGTAGAGGGTCTGCCTCTTCTGCAGCCCCCAAAGCCACAGTGTAGCACCTGCACTGCACCATCATTTATAATTACCAGACCCTACACAGTGTCCTGCTTCTTCCTTCCTCCCTCCACTGAACCACAAAACACCGCTGGTCAGATGCTGTTTTCCAGCCAGGCTGCCAGCTAGGATTGGGGTCTCCAGCCCAGTGACAGGATTGCAGCTCGCACACAGCCAGCCACCGCCTTCATGGTGCATCAACTGTTAGGTGTCTGCTGCCCTTTGGTGGCTGACTTTGGTATTGTGTGTAGGGGTTCCATCAGCCTCTTAGTGAACCATCACACATTGGAGCCTGCTGCCCTCCTGTGGCCGCTCGGGATATTACACTGAATTTAGTGTCTCGGCTCCTGCAGACTCTCTATGCCAGGGGTTCTCAAACTATTTATCTCTAGGGCCCCGTCATATAAAAAAAATGATAATAGGACCCCAGCCAGTTACTGCAGAATAGCCGCCACACGTGTGGTCAGCAGATCGCACATGCACAGTAATAGACACAAAACAGAAGTGACCGCTAATGTGATCACTTCATTTCTTACACAATCACAGGAAAGAACTCCTTTTGAAGCCTCTGCTCTCTATGTGTTTTTAACATATTCATGCAATTGTTAAGTTTATGCCTGCTGTGAAGGCTTTGGAGGTGGTAGGGAGGCAGTGGGTGACAGGGAGGGGCAGTGGGACACTGGGGAGGAAGTGGATGACAGGGAGTGGCAGTGGGTGGCAGGGACAGATGGTGGCAGTGGAAGAGAGTGATTAGGGAGAGGAAGATGGTGACTTGGGAGAGGCAGAGTGTGACTGGGGGTGGTAGAGGGGGACAGGAGAATGACAGGGGGTAGAAGAGGGAGGCAGTGGGTGGCAAATGGTGACTAGGGAGACGCAGTGGGTGTTTAAATAATGAGCCTTCCCCTGTTCTTCCTCCACATCCTACACCGTGTGCTCCCCTGTCCCCCCCATCCACAGACACATACAGTCAGTGCTCCCTGGAACCTCCACCCACTTGTCCCTGCGGATGATCTCCCCCATGCAGCACTTGCGGGCTGCTAGCTGGCTCCTATGACTCTGATTGCAGTCCGCTGCTTGCTGCCTGTTCGATCTGTAAGTTTTCCCAGGGCACCCCCTGCACCCTCGGTAGTTATACCAACCCGGTGATTATTTCTGTGTTAGCTCCTCTTATTTGGGCCTCTTGGTAGATGCTACTACAGGGTAGATTCCCGACCCAACCATGCCCCCATCTCTCAGATTCTACCCCTTCATAATCCTCCTCTGTGCCACTGGCATTGGAAATGTAACGAGCAGTTCCTTCAGGACTCCCACTGTAGGGCTCAGAAGGTAGAGGCTCCGGGGGACTATATATCCCACAATGTCACTGATGACGTCTCCCCACAAGTGCGTCATCCGGGGGAAGTGTATTCAATTAATGTTCCTTCCTCAAAAAACAGAAGACTGAACGTACAGACGCCTTGTTGTCTAAACTTTGTACGCTGGAAATGACACATAAATGTCCTTTACCCTGACACTCTGGGCCTAATTCAGACCTGATCGCAGCAGCAAATTTATTAGCAAATGGGCAAAACCAGAGAGAGTGAGATTTGGGTTGGGTATGTTCAAACTGAAATCTAAATTGCAGTGTAGAAATAAAGCAGCCAGTATTTACCCTGCACAGAAAGAAACAATATAACCCACCCACATCTAACACTCTCTGCACATGTTACATCTGACCCCCCTGTAGTGCACGTGGTTTTATCCAACTGATAACAAATTTGCTGCTGTGATCAGGTCTGAATTAGGCCCTCTATTGGTACTCCGAAAAGCTAGAACTGTTCTAAATTCCCTTTTAAATGATGGGGTTCAAAGGGCGTTCGGGCAGTGTCACCACAATTATTATTGCTGGGGTAATAAGCCAGGTAAACCGCTAGCAAGGGCACTTAAGGCTTTAAGTTCTTTGACCTACCTACAAGGTATGACAGACCCCACAGGTAATCTCTGCAGCAGTCTCTCCACTCTGGTCTGTGCGATATAACCCCATTGCGCTCGGACTCAGTAGACTGAGACATGGAGATCTGGAACTATTTGGAAGCTATAGCTTGCACCACGCTCTCAGAAGAGGCGACAGGGCTCTGGATTCTCTGTTTAGAGGTATAATTATCTAATGCCCTTAAGCCTCTCCCTTTCAGACAGAAGCCCCGGCCCTGATGGTTTTACTGTGTCTTATCATAAGGCTAACCAAGATCAGCTATTACCACTGCTACTTTACTGTGCAAACACGTTCCTCTGACCAGGCGCTCAGCCCTCATAGTAATACCCAGGTGTGACAGGACGGTTCCGTACGAAAGCACTCGCCACTTTCGCGTCCCGTCTCCTGCGCACAGAATGGAGGGTCAGGTCACACGAGGCCTGACCACATAGGGGATTCCCGCTTAACGTCAGTAACCGCCTGTTACTGACTCCACCCACTGCATTGTGGGCGGATTTATGCTGCCACCACCAAACTCCTAACCTGCCGTGGCGTTTGGAACCACGGTTCTGCTCTGTATGTGCCGACGCACTGCCTTACCACACCTGTGTGGTGTTGACGAATCCCCACTAGCCACTTGCTAGGCCTCTACCGGTAGCTGGCGGAAGGCGGAACTTGGAGACGTTAGGTGCTTCCCTGGACAGCCAGAGGACGGGGCTATGTTTGGCATAACCCTGTAGGTCTCAAGATGAAGCAATCTTCTTGAGGCAGATGAGATGTTTATTTGCTCAATAATAGCCTTAAAAAAGACTCTTCCCTATTGCTAGGGGCAACAGCATACAGCAAGATGTTCCAGCAGAATAAAGATGGTACAATACAATACACTGGAGGCACGCAGGCCTCCTTTTTATGTCAAATTTCCACACAGTACAACAGGGGGTCATGTCCTCCCTGAGCCCTTTCTATCCATTCAGGATAACTTAGAAAATACAAGTAAATAAATTACATTTCAAAAGGAGATAAGTGCAATAAAACAATATCCTCCTCCCTGTCACCCAGACAACGTTTGGTATCAGATTAACATTCACTATTGATAAATTTATCACATAGCTTCAAAATACAAATGTTTCTGTCTCATTCACATCTCCAGGCAATCCCAGTGTTTGGGATTACAACAGGAAACACAACAAACAGTCTTCCTTCCTGCATCTGCCATTCAGGGTTCGTATATCAGTTAAATCAGCTACATGAAACAAACAGGTTCCAAGCCCATAGACTTCATCTATGGGATAAGGAGATCCCTGTGAGTAACATCTCTCTCTAAGGTACTTACACATCAAAAGGTTTTGTCATTCACACCTCTCTGCTAGGACAGGGCCATTAGCATGCCACTTCCTACTGACTGGAGATGATTATTCAGACATTGATAAGAGTAAGTGCATTTTCCCCTTTAAAATACAGGTGACCATATCTTGAATATAAAATAAATACAGTTAAACATGCAATCCTACAATTGTGCACAGAGCACTACATATGACATGTTAAAACACATCATTAAACAAACTTTTAAACAGTCCGCGCCCAGCGCCGTAAGTACGTTTAACAGTGACGCCAAGCGCCCATTGTCTCTTAATATGGCGCCGGGCACGAGGGTTAACCCCTTAAGTGCAGCAGCGGCCATTGTCCATGTGGGCTGGTGGTCTCTCCGGCCACACTCCTCCCCCCCATTCAAGCGGGTCAACCAGGGAGCCATGTCCCAATGATTTGACTCCTGGTCCCGCAGTCTGTTGAGTTGAAGGGGACGCTACCTGGGGGGTGCAGGCTCCGGCCTAGACAGTTCATCCATAGTGCAGTGGGCCTCTCTTCGTGGGTGCACAATGTTCAAATAGTCCACCTGAAGTCCAAGTTCAAGGCTCCACCACAAAAGTCTGTCCAATTTCCCCAAGGTAGGTTGCAGCCACCTAACAGGTGGGTGGTAAGTCACCACGGTGGGGGGCCAGTTACACACCAGTGCCACCCAAGGTGTCCCAATTGTGGCATACCCCACCTCCCACAATAGCAGTATACTGCTCAAACAGGCCACAGGGTGCTCCTGCCCATATGGCTCCTCCTGGCTCAGTACTGCTCCCAGTCCGTGCAGTGGCGCAGTAGTTCGTAAAACACAGTCCTGGTCAAGAATGTGCGCCATCAGCACTGGAGCGGGTACCAGAGCCTCCTTCATTGACTGGAATGCCAATTCGCAAGCGGGTGCAAAGTCCACTGACTTGGGAATGCCCTTCCTAGCCATCTCTGTAAAGGGGTACACTACAGGACTAAAGTCAATGACAACGTGTCCGTAGGGCCTTACAGGTTCTAAGGTCAGTACCAGTCTGGGTGATGTGGGTCGGGGACAGCCTCTGGTTGCCTCCACCCCCTCTGGTTTGGGCCTACCCCTGTCTCCTCCCACATGGTGCCCCAGGCACTGCACCTCCGTCATACCTATCTGGCAACTGTCTGCCCTAACTGTCAGACCTGCCCTCCAATCCTCCTCTGTCGACCTATGACTCGGGAAACCTACCCTGTCACCTAGGCCTACTCCTTCCTCCTCGTCCGCTACCTGTGCCACAGTGATGGAGGCCAGACCACCAGCCTCTGGATCCTGTGTGTCACCCACTACAGGGAGTCTGCGTGTCTTCCCCGATCTACTGAGCACAGGTAGGGGACCTGCTATGTCCACAGCAACTTGCTGTAAAGGTTCTCCTATGGGCAGAGGCCCAGAGACAACACAACCGCTGGAGTGCCCCAGCTGCCAATGCATGGCACCAGCCTTACAGTTGGTCTGGGCGTCATCCGACAATCCAGACCAGGGTAAGCACTGTGTCAGGCACTTCAGGGTACGGTCTATCTCAGGGATACTGTCCAAAGGGGTTTCGCTGGCAACCAACACCGGTTGCGCAGGAACGTTCCCTGGGGGGACCAGTTGGACACATTCCCTATCTGGTCTATCCCCTCCCACTTTCCTGGCTACCCTGTACCTTAACCCTTCCCGCCAGGTCAAACTTCCTGCCCCAACCCTGTCAAGGCCGCTGCCAGAGTGGCGCCTCATGCCTTTCAGGGATGGGTCAGAGGGTTGAGCCTCCCTAAACTCCTGCCTGCGGCCCTCAATCTCTCCTAAATTGGGACACACTACAGGGGGATCTAGGTGGGGACTACTAGGGTCAGTCTGGTAGGGGTCAGTCATGGAAAAGTCAGTGTGGTTTCTCATACTCACCGCCGGAGTTGGCAAACCACTTGGGTCAGGAGCATCATTGGGCACCCCCACAGGATCAAACGAGCTGGACCCAACATCCTCTGCGTTGCTAGTGGACCAGAGGCAAAAGGCATGCGGGGTCGATGTGCTGATCTAGCCGCTGTAATCTTTTCCTCTGGGCTGGTTGAAGCTGTGGTTGGCTGTGCTGGCAGTTGTCTAGCAGCTGTAGTCTTTTCCTCTGGGCTGGGCTGGGCTGTGCTGGAGCAGCTGATGTCAACGGTGGTTGTGGAACTTGACTCCGGGGAATGGCGCCAACAAACGTAGTGACGATCCCACCACCAAGATCATTTCCTAGGACCACATCAGTTGGGAGACCATCCATGACGGCAACTTCTCGCAACTCTGGTCCAGCTCCCCAGTCCAGGTAGACTCTTGCCATGGGAACCTCTTTCTCTGTTCCATCTGCCAGGGTGACCTTGGCAGTGCGACCCTGCAATACTGCAGCAGGATCTATAAGGTGGGGGCTCACCACAGTGATTGAGGCCCCAGAGTCTCTTAGGCCTTCCCCCTGCAGGGGTCCCACGTGGACCGGCTGCAGGTGCCTCCACATGTTGTGTAGGGGCTGTTTGGCCATGCAGGTGACTCTCTCCGCAGAGTGCACCTGTCTCTCGCCACACTCGATCTGACTGACTGGAGGGGGAACAGTCTCTGTAGGCTCATCTCCTCTCGTCAAACAAGCGAGCCGGGCTCCAGCACTCGGATTTGGGGCACGAGTCTGGGGTGCTTGGGATGCAGGACAGTTCATCCTCAGATGTCCGATTTTCCCACAGCCGTAGCACTTCTTCTCCAGTCGTGGCACCGATGATCTCTGATCAGTTGCAGGGACGCTGCGGTGCGGTTGCTGGCCAAGAGCACCCGGGTTGGAAGATGCTGGTCTTTGGGGGTGATGAGCTGAAGAGGGGGGTCCCCTTGGTGGTACAGTCTTTTGGAGCTGGCTGCTGGCTGGGCGCTTCTGCCCCTGTGGCCGAATTGCCACATACTTGTCTGCTAACTGGCTCCCGGTCTAGCACCCACTCCACTTCTGGGGCGCACCTGCGGTAGAACTGCTCCCTGCAGATCAGGTCGATAAGTGCGTCCCATGTAGTGGCTTCAGAATCCTTCACCCACTTCACCACGTACTGCCGCAGCTGGTTGGCGAACTGCTCATGGGTGCTGCTAGGATTCTTGGGCAAGTCTCTGAACTTCTTCCTGTAAGACTCTGGAGTGATGAAGAATAGCTGGAGGAGGGCCCGTGAGACTTCGTCGTACTCCCCACAGTCCTCCATGGCCACTCCTCGATAGGCCTCCAAGGCCTCTCCATGCAGAGTGGGCACAAGGTGTCTCACCCACTCTGACTTGGGTAAATCGTGTAGTTTACAAGTCCTTTCAAAAACTTGTAAATGTCCATCAATGTCCCCATCACTGTCTGCAAATTTGGCAAACTGAATGCGTCCTGATCTGTGTACAACAGCTGACAACGGCTCCCGGGGTACCACGGCCCGTGGTGCCCGCTCCGCATGCCACATCCGAATGACAAGCATGCGTTCTTGCTCCGTTGCCCTTTCCCCCAATTCCGCTAGCCGATCTGCTAGGGTATCCGGGATGCCCCCCCTGGGACGTTGGGATCCTGGCCCTGGTAGGGATTGCTGGGAAACATTGCTGCTGTGAGAGAGGGCGGGGCTTGTGGGTCTCACCGGTTCCTTACGAAGGTCCACTGTTGGGCCGTCCTTTGCGATGCTGACGCTGTCAGTGCTTTCCACCTCCGCCCGATGGGACTCCTCCACGCTCATGAGCGCCGCCTTCATGACGCTTCTGGACGCGTTGAAAGGGATATCCACACCCTTCTCCTGGCACACGATCTCCAGATCATCCTTGGACATTCCGTTGAATTCCGCCATCTTGTGCGTTCTCCTGCGCTGCAGTTACTCCTCCCCTGAGTAACTCGGCTTCTCCAAATCGGGTGATGAAAAGCCGCCTGGGATTATCCCACCGCTATGCCACCAATTTCTGTGACAGGACGGTTCCGTACGAAAGCACTCGCCGTTTTCGCGGCCCGTCTCCTGCGCACAGCATGGAGGGTCAGGTCACACGAGGCCTGACCACATAGGGGATTCCCGCTTACTGTCAGTAACAGCCTGTTACTGACTCCACCCACTGCATTGTGGGCGGGTTTATGCTGCCACCACCAAACTCCTAACCTGCCGTGGCGTTTGGAACCACGGTTCTGCTCTGTATGTGCCGACGCACTGCCTTACCACACCTGTGTGGTGTTGACGAATCCCCACTAGCCACTTGCTAGGCCTCTACCGGTAGCTGGCGGAAGGCGGAACTTGGAGACGTTAGGTGCTTCCCTGGACAGCCGGAGGACGGGGCTATGTTTGGCATAACCCTATAGGTCACAAGATGAAGCAATCTTCTTGAGGCAGATGAGATGTTTATTTGCTCAAAAATAGCCTTAAAAAAGACTCTTCCCTATTGCTAGGGGGCAACAGCATACAGCAAGATGTTCCAGCAGAATAAAGATGGTACAATACAATACACTGGAGGCACGCAGGCCTCCTTTTTATGTCAAATTTCCACACAGTACAACAGGGGGTCATGTCCTCCCTGAGCCCTTTCTATCCAATCAGGATAACTTAGAAAATACAAGTAAATAAATTACATTTCAAAAGGAGATAAGTGCAATAAAACAATATCCTCCTTCCTGTGACACAGACAACGTTTGGTATCAGACTAACATTCACTATTGATAAATTTATCACATAGCTTCAAAATACAAATGTTTCTGTCTCATTCACATCTCCATGCAATCCCAGTGTTTGGGATTACAACAGGAAACACAACAAACAGTCTTCCTTCCTGCATCTGCCATTCAGGGTTCGTATATCAATTAAATCAGCTACATGAAACAAACAGGTTCCAAGCCCATAGACTTTATCTATGGGATAAGGAGATCCCACGTGATTAGCATCTCTCTCTAAGGAACTTACACATCAAAAGGTTTTGTCATTCACACCTCTCTGCTAGGACAGGGCCATTAGCATGCCACTTCCTACTGACAGGAGATGATTATTCAGACATTGATAAGAGTAAGTGCATTTTCCCCTTTAAAATACAGGTGACCATATCTTGAATATAAAATAAATACAGTTAAACATGCAATCCTACAATTGTGCACAGAGCACTACATATGACATGTTAAAACACATCATTAAACAAACTTTTAAACAGTCCGCGCCCAGCGCCGTAAGTACGTTTAATAGTGACGCCAAGCGCCCATTGTCCCTTAATATGGCGCCGGGCACGAGGGTTAACCCCTTCAGTGCCGCAGCGGCCATTGTCCACGTGGGCTGGGGTCTCTCCGGCCACACTAGGGAGGACCCGGCCCTTCCTGCCAGTCATCGTTCTATATCTCTCTTGAATGTGGATATTAAGATGTATGCAAAGCTCACAGTCAACCGTCTCAAGCCTCGGTTATCCACTGATCAGGTGGGGTTTGTGACAGGTAGGGATGCTATGGATAATACCACGAAGGTCCTTGTGCTGGTACATCATGCAGTTTCTCCTGATACCTCATGACACTTCTCTCCATCGATACGGAGAAGGTTGTTGATCAGGTGGATTGGAGTTATAGGACAGAGGTGGTGAGATGTTTGGATCTGGGAGACACATCTCTTAAGATCATGGTTTTGTACACGGCCCCCTCTGCACAGATTCGGGTGAATGGCATCCTAATAGATCCAGTCCATATTACGAATGGTACCGGTCAAGGCTGCCCCCTCTCTCTCCATTGGTCATTGTTCTTGTATGGAGGCCCTGGCAAGAGTGACACGAGCTAATCCCAGTATCAACGGTTTGCGGGTGGGCACACAGGACTATCATCTTGGCTTCTTTGCGGACGACTTGCTGGTAGTTTTAACAAACCCTGTTCCATCTATTTTCAGCAGTTTAGCTATTGTTCTAATGTTAACATTGACTACAGTACATACACAATGTCACCGGAGAGACTGTATCTGCATGTAGTGCATCATTTGCATTTATATGGCAACCTTCTCAGCTTCAATATCTGGGCGTCCTTACACCGCGACGCCTCACTCACCTGATTGCCCTTTACCACACACCACTACTGCACTCCATTCATAAGGAATTAGACCAATGACTTCTACAGTGATCGCCTCCCTGACCCTTGTACCGTACGTATTGCAGACACCCCTATAAGTCTACCCCCACACTTCCTATCTGAGGTTACTCCAGAACTTTGGGGGAGAACGCCCAGATTTAAGCACAAGGTACAGTTAAGACTGGAATGGGGGGGGGATATGGGGTGCAAGGAACTATGATTCTTACACATTATCAGTACATTGTGTTAAGTTGGGTTCTGGATTGGACTGGGGGCACTGTTCAGGAATAGGCTATACCAAGGCATGGTCCTGTATGGCTCAGTGCCGACTTTACATTCAGAACATAACTAACAAGAATTTAGAACTTGTTATACGATTCATAGAATTACATGTCCAGAGTGTCTTCCTGCTTCCATATAAATAATGATGGTAATATCAGCCAGCTGCTGGTAATCTGGACATCTCAGTATAATGGCAGCAGAACCTTTTGCTTAGTGCGTTACCCCCATGCCAAGGAGAAGAAACCTGCAGAGATTCCACACAAGCTCTTCAGCCAGGGCCCGAACTATGGATTGGCTAGGATGGCACTTGGTGAGGGGGAACCACCTGGCTGAGACCTCCAATCCCGAGGCGTGACCAGGTCATAGGAATCTCATTCCAAAGCAATAATGTGCATAGGACTACTTGGTGCGGCACTGCCTTCATGTTGCTGATGGACTCCACAATGTAATGCCTCCTCTTTACCGATTCTGCTTCAGGTCATGCCCCCCTTTCTACACTCTAGCTCAGATCATAGCCCCTCTCTACACTAGGGATGGCCATCGACCATCGGTGGTTTATGACCAATGTTGAATGCTTTTGCTATCGATGGGAGAGAACCAGATGGTTTCTCTCCATTGATGGCACAACTTAAACAAATATTTTTCTTTTTCTTATTGCAAGGTGCCAGGACATGGAGCATAGCTCCACCCTAACACCTGCTAAGCCCTACCCCCATCTTTTTTATTGGCCCACGGCCCAGAGAACATCTTTCAGTGGTGCAAATCATCGACGGTTTGGCATAAATGGTTTAAGTACCATCGACGGTCATCACTGATGGTGCCATCGATGGTCATCCCTACTCTACACTCTAGTTCAGGTCATGCCCTCCTTGCATTCTCTATAATTTTCCCCATGTTTACATATATCCTACAAGGCCTCACATCTTGCCCCTCCTCTCTCCCCTATTCTCCTACACCTCTCCTGTCCCCCTCTTCCATCGTTCCTGTCCAACTCCTTACCTTACTGTTACCGCATAGTCTTATCTTCCTCACTTTCTCCTAAGGACCCCTGCGTCCATTGACAAGCTTGGCAATGGATGATTTGTGGCCACATGAGCTGCTGCAGATACCTCCTTCCCCTCGGACCCCATCCATCTCCTGTGTTAGCGGATGGACACAAATGGCCGGCATTTGGACCATTTCTACAGTGACCGGCTCGCACCAATAGCACAGATTATCCTTTGTGCCCCTATGGAGGTTTTCAGGAAAATATGCAATGTTGTAGCATTTGTGCACAGCTATAACGGAGTCTCACCCTCTGAGTCCACCATGAAGTTCTCCTTATACTGGAGTTCTCTAGCAATAAATGCAGGGCCATCTGTCCAACTGAAGCTGAGCAGAAACTGGAACAAGCAATAACCCTAAACAAACCAGCATTCCGGCGTAGCCGAGCCCAGGACCTCTGGAAGTGGCAAGGGGGTAATATCCCACAGATACAATAGAAGGCTTCTATACGAGTAACGCATATTCTACAGGTAATTGTTTTATACCATGCTTCTCTCACATCAGATAATAGGACAGCTCTCCTCATGCAGCAATCACAACACTGCATTGCAGGAAAAGTAAGAACGACTCATAAGCAGCATGAAGAGATCTCCATTACCTCCAGAGTATACAACAGCAGTGACCAGGCCGTGGAGCGGTGTGACAAGGGTTTATTTGCAGCGAGCTGTTCAATCCTGTCTCCCATACAATGTGTATAATACAAAGGTCCAAAATTCAGGACCTGAAAATAGATACACAAGTCCCAGCATCGCCCCAGAATCTCACACTCCTATATTATCCTCCATTTCTCTTCCTGGAAACATACTGCCCCTCAGCAATCCTGGACCCTAGTGCCTACACTTACTGAATAAGAGCCAATCTTCTCATTTGTGGTACAATCCTCATACTAAACATTCTTTACCCAAACTTCATATTATAAATCCCAATTGTGCTTTTTTTTAACCTGTAGAGAGGGCTGATGTCACACACTAGTGAGGATCTGGACACTCGTGGACCTAAACCATCCATTCTGATGTCAAACACTAATGAGGAACCAGACACTCCTGGCCCTTAATCATTCATTCTGATGCCAAGCACTAGTGAGAAACTGGACACCTAAACCATCCATTCTGATGCCAGGCACTAGTGAGGAACCAGACACTGATAGATCTAAACCAACTCTTCTGTTGCCAGGCACTAGTGAGGAACTGGACACTAATTGACCTAAACCATCTATTCTGATGCCAGACACTAATGAGGATCCAGACACTTGAGGACCTAAAGCATCCATTCTGATTCCATGCACTAATGAGGAACTGGACAATTGAGGACCTAAACCATCCATTCTGATGCCAGGCACAAGTGAGGAACCAGACACTCCTGGCCCTTAATCATCCATTCTGATGCCAAGCACTAGGGAGAAACTGGACACCTAAACCATCCATTCTGATGCCAGGCACTAGTGAGGAACCAGACACTGACAGATCTAAACCAACTATTTTGTTGCCAGGCACTAGTGAGGAACCAGACACTTGAGGACCTAAACCGTCCATTCTGATTCCATGCACTAATGAGGAACCAGACACTCCTGGCCCTATGTCATCCATTCTGATGCCAGGTACTAGTGAGGAACTGGACACTCACTGACCTAAACCATCTATTCTGATGATATGCACTAGTAAGGAACCAGACACTTGAGAACCTAAACCATCCATTTTGAGGCCATGCAATAGTGAGGAATCAGACACTCCTCGCCCTTAATCATCCATTCTGATGCCAGGCACTTCTGAGGAACTGGAGACTTGAGGACCTAAACCATCCATTTTGATGCCATGCAATAGTGAGGAACCAGACACTTCTGGACCTTAACCATCTACACTGATGCCAGGCACTAGTGAGGAACCAGACACTCAAGGACCTAAATCCATCCATTCTGATGCCAGGCACTAGTGAGGAACCAGACATTTGAGGAACTAAACCATCCATTTTGATGCCAGGCACTAGTGAGGAACCAGACACTCAAGGACCTAAATCCATCCATTCTGATGCCAGACACTAGTGAGGAACCAGACATTTGAGGAACTAAACCATCCATTTTGATGCCAGGCACTAGTGAGGAACCAGACACTCAAGGACCTAAATCCATCCATTCTGATGCCAGACACTAGTGAGGAACCAGACATTCGTGGATCCAAACCATCTATGCACATGAACAACAGATATCCGATACACCCAGTTAAACCCATATTATATTACACATTCCGTTGCCTCTGGGCGAGATATATCAAACCTTCTAAAGAGAAGTGGAGTTGTTCCCTATGAAAACCAATCAAATGATACCTATCCTTTATCTAGCACAGTGCATAAAATGCTAGCTAGCATCCGATTGGGTGCTATGGAAAACGCTGGCTTTTGTTCTCTTTTGAATGTAGGAAACATCTTTCCATACAAACTGGTCTACTCCAGCCCTTTACCCCTCGTCATTTCAGCCAGTCCACGCAAGTGTCCCTTCCTCACGTGTAACATTCATTGTGTTCATCTGCTCACTCGCCCTCCAATTATTATCTCCCCACTCACCCTGCGCCCTTCCATCCTAGCCATTCGCTCTCTGCCCGAGACTCCGCTCTCCTCCACGCCATCCATATTCCAGGCCTTCTGCTTCTTACTAATTTCTTTTTTTTAGCATTACCAAAAAATCAAATGATTATTATATCCATTGTTAGCAACAGAAATAACTCAGCAGCTGCTGGCAGCTCCCGCCCCCCGTGTCACTTAGCGGGCAGCGCGTCATTACGGCGTAGCATTAGCTGCTAGAGGAGCAATCTGCTCCGTTTCACTCACTACAGATGCTGGTGTTACGTACGTGTGGCTCGGCGACAGGTGTGACGTTACATTCATAATGTGAATTCATTTGACAGTGTATACAAAATAAAATATCATTAAAAAAAATAAAATACAAATACAGATGGCAAAAAAATGTAAGTAAAAAAAACACATGATATGCAGACTCAAAAAGGCGGAAATCCCAAACATTGGCAGGTCCCTATCACGGCACAAAGATGTGCCCCCTGCAGGGTAACGCACCAGGGGCTGTACAGGTTATATGGGGGAGGGGAGGGCTATATACACATAACATTATGTTCTGGAGGAGGAGTTGTATGTGTAAGTCATATGTGCAGTAGCATCATGAAGCAAAGGAAGTATGGGTGACTATGTGCAGGAGCGGGGGGCTCTATGTTACAGTATGTGCAGGAGCGGGGGGCTGTGTGTTACAGTATGTGCAGGAGCGAGGGGCTCTATGTTACAGTATGTGCAGGAGCGGGGGGCTGTGTGTTACAGTATGTGCAGGAGCGGGGGGCTCTATGTTACAGTATGTGCAGGAGCGGGGGGCTGTGTGTTACAGTATGTGCAGGAGCGGGGGGCTCTATGTTACAGTATGTGCAGGAGCGGGGGGCTGTGTGTTACAGTATGTGCAGGAGCGGGGGGCTCTATGTTACAGTATGTGCAGGAGCGGGGGGCTGTGTGTTACAGTATGTGCAGGAGCGGGGGGCTCTATGTTACAGTATGTGCAGGAGCGGGGGGCTCTATGTTAGAGTATGTGCAGGAGCGGGGGGCTGTGTGTTACAGTATGTGCAGGAGCGAGGGGCTGTGTGTTACAGTATGTGCAGGAGCGAGGGGCTGTGTGTTACAGTATGTGCAGGAGCGGGGGGCTCTATGTTACAGTATGTGCAGGAGCGGGGGGCTGTGTGTTACAGTATGTGCAGGAGCGGGGGGCTCTATGTTACAGTATGTGCAGGAGCGGGGGGCTGTGTGTTACAGTATGTGCAGGAGCGGGGGGCTCTATGTTACAGTATGTGCAGGAGCGAGGGGCTCTATGTTAGAGTATGTGCAGGAGCGGGGGGCTCTATGTTAGAGTATGTGCAGGAGCGGGGGGCTCTATGTTAGAGTATGTGCAGGAGCGGGGGGCTGTGTGTTACAGTATGTGCAGGAGCGGGGGGCTCTATGTTACAGTATGTGCAGGAGCGGGGGGCTGTGTGTTACAGTATGTGCAGGAGTGGGGGGCTCTATGTTACAGTATGTGCAGGAGCGGGGGGCTGTGTGTTACAGTATGTGCAGGAGCGGGGGGCTCTGTGTTACAGTATGTGCAGGAGCGGGGGGCTCTATGTTACAGTATGTGCAGGAGCGGGGGGCTGTGTGTTACAGTATGTGCAGGAGTGGGGGGCCACGTGTTACAGTATGTGCAGGAGTGGGGGGCCACGTGTTACAGTATGTGCAGGAGCGGGGGGCTCTGTGTTACAGTATGTGCAGGAGCGGGGGGCTGTGTGTTACAGTATGTGCAGGAGCGGGGGGCTGTGTGTTACAGTATGTGCAGGAGCGAGGGGCTCTATGTTACAGTATGTGCAGGAGCGGGGGGCTGTGTGTTACAGTATGTGCAGGAGCGAGGGGCTGTGTGTTACAGTATGTGCAGGAGCGGGGGGCTGTGTGTTACAGTATGTGCAGGAGCGGGGGGCTGCGTGTTACAGTATGTGCAGGAGCGGGGGGCTCTATGTTACAGTATGTGCAGGAGCGGGGGGCTGTGTGTTACAGTATGTGCAGGAGCGGGGGGGCTGTGTGTTACAGTATGTGCAGGAGCGAGGGGCTCTATGTTACAGTATGTGCAGGAGCGGGGGGCTGTGTGTTACAGTATGTGCAGGAGCGAGGGGCTCTATGTTACAGTATGTGCAGGAGCGGGGGGCTGTGTGTTACAGTATGTGCAGGAGCGGGGGGGCTGTGTGTTACAGTATGTGCAGGAGCGGGGGGCTGTGTGTTACAGTATGTGCAGGAGCGAGGGGCTCTATGTTACAGTATGTGCAGGAGCGAGGGGCTCTATGTTACACTATGTGCAGGAGCGGGGGGCTGTGTGTTACAGTATGTGCAGGAGCGGGGGCTGTGTTACAGTATGTGCAGGAGCGAGGGGCTCTATGTTACAGTATGTGCAGGAGCGGGGGGCTCTATGTTACAGTATGTGCAGGAGCGGGGGGCTGTGTGTTACAGTATGTGCAGGAGCGGGGGGCTGTGTTACAGTATGTGCAGGAGCGGGGGGCTGTGTGTTACAGTATGTGCAGGAGCGGGGGGCTGTGTGTTACAATATGTGCAGGAGCGGGGCGCCACGTGTTACAGTATGTGCAGGAGCGGGGGGCCACGTGTTACAGTATGTGCAGGAGCGAGGGGCTGCATGTTACAATATGTGCAGGAGCGGGGGGGCCGCGTGTTACAGTATGTGCAGGAGCGGAGGGGGGCCGCATGTTACAGTATGTGCAGGAGCGGAGGGGGGCCGCATGTTACAGTATGTGCAGGAGTGGGGGCCGCGTGTTACAGTATGTGCAGGAGCGGGAGGGGGCGCATGTTACAGTATGTGCAGGAGCGGGGGGCTGCATGTTACAATATGTGCAGGAGCGGGGGCCGCGTGTTACAGTATGTGCAGGAGCGGGGGGCTGTGTTACAGTATGTGCAGGAGCGGGGGGCCACGTGTTACAGTATGTGCAGGAGCGGGGGGCTGTGTGTTACAGTATGTGCAGGAGCGGGGGGCTGTGTGTTACAATATGTGCAGGAGCGGGGCGCCACGTGTTACAGTATGTGCAGGAGCGGGGGGCTGTGTGTTACAGTATGTGCAGGAGCGGGGGGCTGTGTGTTACAATATGTGCAGGAGCGGGGCGCCACGTGTTACAGTATGTGCAGGAGCGGGGGGCCACGTGTTACAGTATGTGCAGGAGCGAGGGGCTGCATGTTACAATATGTGCAGGAGCGGGGGGGCCGCGTGTTACAGTATGAGCAGGAGCGGAGGGGGGCCGCATGTTACAGTATGTGCAGGAGCGGAGGGGGGCCGCATGTTACAGTATGTGCAGGAGTGGGGGCCGCGTGTTACAGTATGTGCAGGAGCGGGAGGGGGCGCATGTTACAGTATGTGCAGGAGCGGGAGGGGGCGCATGTTACAGTATGTGCAGGAGCGGGGGGGCCGCGTGTTACAGTATGTGCAGGAGCGGAGGGGGGCATGTTACAGTATGTGCAGGAGCGGGGGGCTGCGTGTTACAGTATGTGCAGGAGCGGAGGGGGGCCGCATGTTACAGTATGTGCAGGAGCGGAGGGGGGCCGCATGTTACAGTATGTGCAGGAGCGGAGGGGGGCCGCATGTTACAGTATGTGCAGGAGTGGGGGCCGCGTGTTACAGTATGTGCAGGAGCGGGAGGGGGCGCATGTTACAGTATGTGCAGGAGCGGAGGGGGGCCGCGTGTTACAGTATGTGCAGGAGCGGGGGGGCCGCGTGTTACAGTATGTGCAGGAGCGGGAGGGGGCGCATGTTACAGTATGTGCAGGAGCGGGGGGGCCGCGTGTTACAGTATGTGCAGGAGCGGAGGGGGGCCGCATGTTACAGTATGTGCAGGAGCGGAGGGGGGCCGCATGTTACAGTATGTGCAGGAGTGGGGGCCGCGTGTTACAGTATGTGCAGGAGCGGGAGGGGGCGCATGTTACAGTATGTGCAGGAGCGGAGGGGGGCCGCGTGTTACAGTATGTGCAGGAGCGGAGGGGGGCATGTTACAGTATGTGCAGGAGCGGGGGGCTGCATGTTACAATATGTGCAGGAGCGGGGGGCCGCGTGTTACAGTATGTGCAGGAGCGGGGGGGGCGTGTGTTACAGTATGTGCAGGAGCGGAGGGGGGCATGTTACAGTATGTACAGGAGCAGGGGGCTGTGTGGTACAGCATGGGCAGTAGCGGGGAACTGCGTATTACACTATGTGCAGGAGCTGGGGGCTGCGTGTTACACTATGTGCAGGAGCGGGGGGCTGTGTGTTACAGTATGTGCAGGAGCGGGGGGCCACGTGTTACACTATGTGCAGGAGCGGAGGGGGGCCGTGTGTTACAGTATGTACAGGAGCGGGGGGCCACGTGTTACACTATGTGCAGGAGCGGAGGGGGGCCGTGTGTTACAGTATGTACAGGAGCAGGGGGCTGTGTGGTACAGCATGGGCAGTAGCGGGGGGGGCGTGTGTTACAGTATGTACAGGAGCAGGGGGCTGTGTGGTACAGCATGGGCAGTAGCGGGGAACTGCGTATTACACTATGTGCAGGAGCTGGGGGCTGCGTGTTACACTATGTGCAGGAGCGGGAGGCTGCGTGTTACAGTATGTGCAGGAGCAGAAGGCCGCGTGTTACACTATGTGCAGGAGCGGGAGGCTGCGTGTTACAGTATGTGCAGGAGCGGGGGGCTGTGTGTTACAGTATGTGCAGGAGCGGGGGGCCACGTGTTACACTATGTGCAGGAGCGGAGGGGGGCCGTGTGTTACAGTATGTACAGGAGCAGGGGGCTGTGTGGTACAGCATGGGCAGTAGCGGGGAACTGCGTATTACCCTATGTGCAGGAGCGGGAGGCCGCGTGTTACAGTATGTGCAGGAGCAAGGGGCTGCGTATTACACTATGTGCAGGAGCAGAGGAGTCGCGTTACAGTATGTGCAGGAGCGGGGGGGGGCTGCGTGTTACAGTATGGCAGGAGCGGGGGGCTGCGTGTTATAGTATGTGCAGGAGCGGGGGGGGGGGGCTGCGTGTTACAGTATGTGCAGGAGCGGGGGGGGGCTGCGTGTTACAGTATGGCAGGAGCGGGGGCTGTGTGGTACAGTATGTGCAGTAGCGGTGGGCCATGTGGTACAGTATGTACAGGAGCGGGGGGGCTGTGTGGTACAGTATGTACAGGAGCGGTGGACCATGTGGTACAGTATGTACAGGAGCGGGGGGGCTGTGTGGTACAGTATGTACAGGAGCGGTGGACCATGTGGTACAGTATGTACAGGAGCGGGGGGGCTGTGTGGTACAGTATGTACAGGAGCGGTGGACCATGTGGTACAGTATGTACAGGAGCGGGGGGCTGTGTGTTACACTATGTGCAGGAGCGGGGGCTGCGACTGGGGTCAGACCAGCTCTACACTCACATAGTCTGAAGCTGCGCTGAGCGCCATTTGCTCTTGCAGCATTTGGCACAGAGTGTGAATTATAATACATGATTGGAAAAGAAAATGAGTGATAGTATAAATAGCTCAGTATTATAACCATATAACTGCTCTGCCAGACCTTACCCCACGCTGCTGCACCTCGCAGGGGTGTAAGACAGGGGGCTCCTGAGAGAGATGGACACTGCAGCGGGCTGTACCCTGGGCTGGGAACCACTTACAGCCTAGAGGACAGGAGAGAGGGGATTGTGGACCCGATTCAGAGGACGGCAATACAGTATTTGTGGCCGATCTGAAGGAGGGACATGCAGGAGACGTCTCAGTACAAGAGACACCTCCTGCCTGTAGCTGTGATCCCAGCACTGTGACTGACGTCGCAAGCTGGTATCCAACACCGCGACCAGCTTACTTTGCTGACAGAAGGGGCAGATGCAAGACCGGGAAGTCTGCGTGGTGACATGCGCAGAACGGACCTTGCACAGCCACAGATTGCCGATAATCAGAAATCTGCATGGTGCAGCGGACCTGCAGTCAGATCTGAATCAGGCCCTACAGTATGTCCTGTGGTGGTGGGGAGAGGGAAGGCCCTATACCCTGGAGACAACTTATACTCTGGTTGGGGATGACAATGACCTCTGCCCTGGCAAGGGGGAGACACTTATACCGTGTGTGTGTGTGGGGGGGGAGAGATACAAGACCCTGTGGAACAAATGGCGGTGGGATGCACAGAGGGAGTTATACTCAGGTAGGGGTAAGGAGAGGGGGGACTGTAACCTGTGGAAGAGATGGTGGAGAGATGTAGAGGGGGAGTTATACCCCGGTAGGGGTAAGGAGAGAGGGAACTGTACCCTGTGGAAGAGATGGTGGAGAGATGTAGAGGGGGACCTATACTCAGGTAGGGGTAAGGAGAGGGGGGACTGTAACCTGTGGAACAGATGGTGGAGAGATGTAGAGGGGGACCTATACTCAGGTAGGGGTAAGGAGAGGGGGGACTGTAACCTGTGGAAGAGATGGTGGAGAGATGTAGAGGGGGACCTATACTCAGGTAGGGTTAAGGAGAGAGGGAACTGTACCCTGTGGAAGAGATGGTGGAGAGATGTAGAGGGGGACCTATACTCAGGTAGGGGTAAGGAGAGGGGGAACTGTACCCTGTGGAAGAGATGGTGGAGAGATGTAGAGGGGGACCTATACTCAGGTAGGGGTAAGGAGAGGGGGAACTGTAACCTGTGGAAGAGATGGTGGACAGATGACGAGAGGGACCTATACTCAGGTAGGGGTAAGGAGAGGGGGAACTGTAACCTGTGGAAGAGATGGTGGACAGATGTAGAGGGGGATCTATACTCAGGTAGGGGTAAGGAGAGGGGGAACTGTAACCTGTGGAAGAGATGGTGGACAGATGTAGAGAGGGACCTATACTCAGGTAGGGGTAAGGAGAGGGGGGACTGTAACCTGTGGAAGAGATGGTGGAGAGATGTAGAGGGGGACCTATACTCAGGTAGGGGTAAGGAGAGGGGGAACTGTACCCTGTGGAAGAGATGGTGGAGAGATGTATAGGGGGACCTATACTCAGGTAGGGGTAAGGAGAGGGGGAACTGTAACCTGTGGAAGAGATGGTGGAGAGATGTAGAGAGGGACCTATACTCAGGTAGGGGTAAGGAGAGGGGGAACTGTAACCTGTGGAAGAGATGGTGGAGAGATGTAGAGAGGGACCTATACTCAGGTAGGGGTAAGGAGAGAGGGAACTGTAACCTGTGGAAGAGATGGTGGACAGATGTAGAGGGGGACCTATACTCAGGTAGGGGTAAGGAGAGGGGGAACTGTAACCTGTGGAAGAGATGGTGGACAGATGTAGAGGGGGACCTATACTCAGGTAGGGGTAAGGAGAGGGGGAACTGTAACCTGTGGAAGAGATGGTGGAGAGATGTAGAGGGGGACCTATACTCAGGTAGGGGTAAGGAGAGGGGGGACTGTAACCTGTGGAAGAGAAGGTGGACAGATGTAAAGAAGGACCTATATCCTGGTGGTGGAAGAGGGAATTACACCCCATACGCTGAGATCCATACAGATGCAGCCCTGACATAGTCTGGAACCCTGCAGTGGGTCACAATAAGAAATAAATGCTGGGAAAACCCTGTAACTGCTCCATGTGGAGACCCTGTTTACCCTTCAAGAAGTTACATTCAGGAGCTGAGGCCGGTTCACCCTTCGTGTAACTCCCAGCGTCAGGGAACGACCCAGCACAGTCCAGGATACATACTGTAGTGGTGTGTGTAGTGTATACCTTACTGGCAAACATGGGTGACCATATACAAACTGGAGACGCCAGATACTTCTGTACACAAGTTCACTGCCTGCCAGGTGTGTAAGTTCAACAGGAACCATTACCAATCAGTGCAAAAGTCCATGAGCAGCCATCTTTCCCGCTGCAGCTAGACGGCAGCCATCTTTCCCACGGCTGCCATCTTTCCATCGGCAATCAGGTGGCAGCCATCTTTCCTGGGGCCACACTTGTGGTGGTAGACATCCACAGTGGTGCAGCTGGTTGGACCCACGGAGCAAGAGGCCAGCCATAAATGAAGTCTTTATGTAAGCGCCCATTTTGGCCTGTAAACATTGGTGTAAGGACCTGCGAAATCTCCCACGACTCCCTGCACAGATACACATTCAGCAGCCATCCTTCGTAGAGTCTGGATCATTACAGGGAACTGCAGCGATAAGAGCAAGGTCACAGGGAGATGGGGAAAGCAGGAGCGGTATGGCAGAAAGCAGGGGCGGCTCGTTAGACCTTATTTGTGCTGAGCAGAAGTCATTTGGCAGAACACAGAAGGGTACAGCAGTGTTTACACATTGCGTCTGGCACTAGGACAAGAACTGGCACTCGCGGCTTATAGGACAGACAGGGAGGAGACACCACGTCAGGACGGACTGGGCAGGCAGCTGGCAGATGTCAAGCACATGGCATAGTGCCAGCAGAGGCTCCTTTCCCCGCATCATCACTGGAGGTACCGGTAGACTTTGAAGCAATGGTTTCCAGAATCAGCCACCACCACGTGACCATCGGAGGTGAGCGCCAGCCCTTGCGGCCCATACAGTGGGTCGGCCATGGTATTGATGTAGGATAAAAAGGAGCCAGAACTGTCAAACACCTGGGATAGGAAAGGACAGCGTATAGGGGTGGGGGGGAGAAGAAGAGAGAAAGACATTACTAGGACCTCCCAGTGTGCTCATCTGCATATGAACAACACAATCCCATAAAGTTCTATGGCAGATACTGTAAGGTGGGGTGTTACACATTAAATATATATCCCACCAATCACACGCCACCGCTGCTCCAACCCAACTGGCTCAGGCCATCTAACATAGCCACCAACCCCCGATCCCTCATTCATCCGCTCTGCTCTTTCTCCAATCTCCAACTCCCACCGGACTCTGCACCCTCCCTATTACCCACTGATTCAGAGGGACCCAGAAACAGGCGAGTGCAAGACTCCTCCCAATCACCATCCAGGAAAGCCCGCTTCTCCCCTCGTGCATGCAAGACGCCTCCCTGTCACCACCCAGGAACACCCATTTCTCCCAAAGTGCGCAAATATGTCTCCCAGTCACCACCCAGGAATGCCCGCTTATCCCCGTGCATGCCAAGATGCTTCCTTGTCGCCACCCGGGAACGCCCGTTTCTCCTGGTGCATGCCAAGACACTGCCCTGTCACCACGGAGGAACGCACGTTTCTCCCCCTGCATGCCAAGATGCCTCTTCCCAGGAACGTCCGTTTCTCCTGGTGCATGCCAAAATGCCTCCTCCCAGGAACGCCCGTTTCTCCTGGTGCATGCCAAGACACCGCCCTGTCAGCACAGTGGAACGCATGTTTCTCCTCATGCGCACAAAGATGCCTCTGAATCACCACCCAGGAACGCATGTTTCTCCCTGTGCATGCTAAGATGCCACCCCGTCAACACCCAGGAACGCACCTTTATCCCCACACGCGCAAAGATGCCTCCCAATCACCACCCAGGGACGCACGTATCTTCCCACGTGCGCAAAGATGACTCAGAATCACCACCCAGGAACGCACGTTTCTCCCTGTTCATGCCAAGATGCCTCCACGTCACCACCCAGGATTCACGTTTCTCCCCACACGCGCAAAGATGCCTCCCAGTCACCACCCAGGAAGGCACGTTTCTCCACACGTGCGCAAAGTGTACTGTGAATCACCACCCAGGAACGCATGTTTCTCCCCGAGCATGCCAAGACGCCCCCATTAACACCCAGGAACGCCCGTTTCCCCCTAAGCGCGCAAAGACGCCTCCTGGTCACCACCCAGGAATGCCCGCTTTTCTCAGCGTGGGCCAAGACATCACCTAGGAACACCCATTTCTCCCCGTCCGCGGCTTTGCACAGTCACAATCTGGACGCATGCGCAATAGCACCACTCCACCCGCCGTGCATCCTGCTCTGCCCTTACTGCGGCAGCCTGTCCCAGCCATGACGCGGTCCCCACCTGAATACGGCTGTTGCCCCAGTCAGCAACAATAATGTTTCCATTCGAATCCACAGCAACTCCAGTGGGAGCGTTAAACTGTCCGTTCCCCTCCCCATGGGAGCCAAACTTATAGAGGAACTCTCCTTCCGCACTGTACACCTACAGGGAGAACATAAAACACACGGGTTACAGTATAATGTATGTCACGTGTCTTCTACACAAGTAAAGGGCCCCATACACTAGAGCGATAACGCCCGATTTCATCTGATTTCGGCCCGATATATCGGATGAAATCGGGCATTTTGGAGGTGTTTCCGATCTGATGCGCGTTCCCGTGAGCATCGGATCGGATCCTCCAGATTGAATGTGCTGCACATTCAATCATGTCCGACCCCACAGGCGTGGCTGGGATCCCCCAAGATACATTGTATGCAAAAGAACAACATACAATGTATCGTGGGCAATCCTGTTCCCCGGAAGGCTGCCGGGGGTGATCGCCCGCGACATGTCCGTCTCACATATTGCGGTAGTGTATGGGGCCCCTAAGATTCACACTATGACGCATAAAGCCAGCTGCAGAGCAATGGTGCGCTCTACCGGCTGCGCTAACAAACGTACAAGCGGGGTAATTCAGACCGGGAAATTTGTTAGAAGTTGGGCAAAACCATGTGCACTGCAAGGGGGGCAGATGTAACATGTGCAGAGAGAGCTAGATTTGGGTGGGTTATTTTGTTTCTGTGCAGGGTAAATACTGGCTGCTTTATTTTTACACTGCAATGTAGATTTCAGTTTGAACACATCCCACCCAAATCTAACTCTCTCTGCACATGTTACATCTGCCCCCCCCCTGCACTGCACACGGTTTTGCCCATTAGACAACAAATTTGCTGCTGCGATCAGATCTGAATTATCCCCAATGACGGATATTTAAGCACAGCTCATCAAAAATAAAGTCATTTACCATAAATGAGCACAAGCATTAAATTATAAATGATAACAATTTTAACCAAGAATATAAAACACACAAAATACATTAAAAACCACTCTCCCTATATATCACTTTCCAGGAAACCGGTCATCCACAAATGCTGTTATACAGGGTCTTTAATACCCAGAGAAAAAATTCACTTCCAGTGTACGATATAAAACTGTATCCACGTAATTAAGTCCTGTTATTATTTATATAAAGTACATGTTGTGAGGATACGGATTCTCTGATCACTCAGGTAAACAGTTTAGTAAGTGGCAAATGCCCTTTATTGTAAATATACACACACAGTACACACTAACATTAACAATTGCAAGCCAGGATGGTATCTTACTTACTAAGTACCCACAGTAGTTTAGGATTACAGATGCCTGCGATCTGCTGTTACACACTGGCTGTGGTTCTGTGTCCCCTGGTCTAGGATACCAGCTCACACAGCGACCTGCACCACGGATTCTCCCCACAGACGGCACCGCAATGCCTAGTCAGCATCTGCACGTCAGAAGTACAACCACTCTCTGACCTTCTCTGCAGATCTCTCCCTCACCAGTAGAGGTCACTCCTCTTGTTATACCCTCCCCTGTCTATTCATCACACAAGCAGGTCAGTGAGGAGGTCACAGAGGAGTGGAGACGAGGTGTCTGGGCTCCTATACTGGCCACGTCTCTCTCCTGCCTGTACTGGCCGCGTCTCTCTCTCCTGCCTGTACTGGCCACGCCTCCAGCGTCTGTCTCTCCTGCCTGTACTGGCCACGTCTCCCGCGTCTCTCTCTCCTGCCTGTACTGGCCACGCCTCCCGCGTCTCTCTCTTCTGCCTGTACTGTCTGACGTCTCCTGCGTCTCTCTCTCTCTCTCCTGCCCCTACTGCCAATGGAATGAGAGCGAGGTAGATGAACAGATTCTGGATCAGCAGGCTTTGTGGATGGTGTGTGTTTCCAGAGCATGGCTGACAAGGACGGTACCGAATAAGAGGTCTCCAAGAGACTGGAGTGGTGGGCAAGGTGGGTGCAGGAGTTGGCAGAGAGAAATTGGAGAACATGAGAAGGAAGGGGGTCATGTGGAGCGGAGAGGATGAAAGACTTCATTCCCGGGGGCAGAGGGACAGGGTGGAGTCAGGAGATGGTGGGGCAGGGGAGGAGGACAGGGTGGAGTCAGGAGATGGCGGAGTCAGGAGATGGTGGGGCAGGGGAGGAAGACAGGGTGGAGTCAGGAGATGGTGGGGCAGGGGAGGAAGACAGGGTGGAGTCAGGAGATGGTGGGGCAGGGGAGGAAGACAGGGTGGAGTCAGGAGATGGTGGGGCAGGGGAGGAAGACAGGGTGGAGTCAGGAGATGGTGGGGCAGGGGAGGAAGACAGGGTGGAGTCAGAAGATGGTGGAGTCAGGAGATGATGGGGCAGGGGAGGAGGCCAGGGTGGAGTCAGGAGATGGCGGGGCAGGGGAGGACAGGGTGTAGTCAGGAGATGGCGGGGCAGGGGAGGACAGGGTGGAGTCAGGAGATGGCGGGGCAGGGGAGGACAGGGTGGAGTCAGGAGATGGCGGGCAGGGGAGGACAGGGTGGAGTCAGGAGATGGCGGGGCAGGGGAGGACAGGGTGGAGTCAGGAGATGGCGGGGCAGGGGAGGACAGGGTGGAGTCAGGAGATGGCGGGGCAGGGGAGGACAGGGTGGAGTCAGGAGATGGCGGGGCAGGGGAGGACAGGGTGGAGTCAGGAGATGGCGGGGCAGGGGAGGACAGGGTGGAGTCAGGAGATGGCGGGGCAGGGGAGGACAGGGTGGAGTCAGGAGATGGCGGGGCAGGGGAGGAGGACAGGGTGGAGTCAGGAGATGGTGGGGCAGGGGAGGAGGACAGGGTGGAGTCAGGAGATGGCGGAGTCAGGAGATGGTGGGGCAGAGGAGGAAGACAGGGTGGAGTCAGGAGATGGTGGGGCAGGGGATGAGGACAGGGTGGAGTCAGGAGATGGCAGAGTCAGGAGATGGTGGGGCAGGGGAGGAAGACAGGGTGGAGTCAGGAGATGGTGGGGCAGGGGAGGAAGACAGGGTGGAGTCAGAAGATGGTGGGGCAGGAGAGGAAGACAGGGTGGAGTCAGAAGATGGTGGAGTCAGAAGATGGTGGAGTCAGAAGATGATGGGGCAGGGGAGGAGGCCAGGGTGGAGTCAGGAGATGGTGGGGCAGGGGAGGAAGACAGGGTGGAGTCAGAAGATGGTGGGGCAGGGGAGGAAGACAGGGTGGAGTCAGAAGATGGTGGAGTCAGGAGATGATGGGGCAGGGGAGGAGGCCAGGGTGGAGTCAGGAGATGGTGGGGCAGGGGAGGAAGACAGGGTGGAGTCAGGAGATGGTGGGGCAGGGGAGGAGGACAGGGTGGAGTCAGGAGATGGCGGAGTCAGGAGATGGTGGGGCAGGGGAGGAAGGCAGGGTGGAGTCAGGAGATGGTGGGGCAGGGGAGGAAGACAGGGTGGAGTCAGGAGATGGTGGGGCAGGGGAGGAAGACAGGGTGGAGCCAGGAGATGGTGGAGTCAGGAGATGATGGGGCAGGGGAGGAGGCCAGGGTGGAGTCAGGAGATGGCGGGGCAGGGGAGGACAGGGTGTAGTCAGGAGATGGCGGGGCAGGGGAGGACAGGGTGGAGTCAGGAGATGGCGGGGCAGAGAAGACAGGGTGGAGTCAGGAGATGGCGGGGCAGGGGAGGACATGGTGGAGTCAGAAGATGGTGGGGCAGGGGAGGAAGACAGGGTGGAGTCAGAAGATGGTGGAGTCAGGAGATGATGGGGCAGGGGAGGAGGCCAGGGTGGAGTCAGGAGATGGTGGGGCAGGGGAGGAAGACAGGGTGGAGTCAGGAGATGGTGGGGCAGGGGAGGAGGACAGGGTGGAGTCAGGAGATGGTGGGGCAGGGGAGGAAGACAGGGTGGAGTCAGGAGATGGTGGGGCAGGGGAGGAAGACAGGGTGGAGTCAGGAGATGGTGGGGCAGGGGAGGAAGACAGGGTGGAGTCAGGAGATGGTGGGGCAGGGGAGGAAGACAGGGTGGAGTCAGGAGATGGTGGGGCAGGGGAGGAAGACAGGGTGGAGTCAGAAGATGGTGGAGTCAGGAGATGATGGGGCAGGGGAGGAGGCCAGGGTGGAGTCAGGAGATGGCGGGGCAGGGGAGGACAGGGTGTAGTCAGGAGATGGCGGGGCAGGGGAGGACAGGGTGGAGTCAGGAGATGGCGGGGCAGGGGAGGACAGGGTGGAGTCAGGAGATGGCGGGGCAGGGGAGGACAGGGTGGAGTCAGGAGATGGCGGGGCAGGGGAGGACAGGGTGTAGTCAGGAGATGGCGGGGCAGGGGAGGACAGGGTGGAGTCAGGAGATGGCGGGGCAGGGGAAGACAGGGTGGAGTCAGGAGATGGCGGGGCAGGGGAGGACAGGGTGGACTCAGGAGATGGCGGGGCAGGGGAGGAGGAGAGGGTGGGGCGCGGGAGGAGGGGAGCGTGGAGTCAGGAGAGGGTGGGGCAGGGGAGGAGGGCAGGGTGGAGTCAGGAGAGGGTGGGGCAGGTGGATATAACCTAGCGGAGAGCATTCACTTTGGAATATGTAGAGCCTGGGCAGAGCCGGTCAGTGTCCGTATGGCAGAGAACGCCGTCAGTGCGGAGCAAACAGGGCCAGGGACGGGGCGTGAGGCTTTGTTGGTGAATGTAGACCTGGGATGGTTGGTGTCCAGGAATCGCCATTTATACAGTAATCTACAGTACTGCAAGTCTATATACAGTATAAAGTTATTAGGTACAATGCATTATACTCAGTAATATGTGGACACCTACAGTACAGCGCGGTGGCACATGCGGTATGTAGAGACTTACCTTTACAGAATGGTTGTGGAAATCCGTCACTATGATCTCATTCTTGTTATTAACCGCAACAAAATGGGGGCCTAAAAACACAGCGTATTCATCAATGTCAATTAGTTGTTACATTACACAAATCAGCCACGCCCACCCTACACCCGCCCCACCCACTGGCCAGCCTCGCCCACCCCACATCCGCTCCACCCACTGCCCAGCCTCGCCCACCCCACATACGCCTGCTGCCCCGCCTCGCCCACTCCACATCCGCCCACTGCCCAGGCCTCGCCCACCCCACATCCGCCCGCTGCCCAGCCTTGCCCATCTCACATCCGCCCGCTGCCCAGCCTTCCCCACCCCACATCCGCCCGCTGCCCAGCCTCGCCCACCTTACATCCGCCCGCTGCCCAGCCTCGCCCACCCCACATCTGCCCGCTGCCCAGCCTTGCCCCGCCCACCCCACATCCGCCTACTGCCCAGGATTCACCAACCCCACATCTGCCCGCTGCCCAGCCTCGCCCACCCCACATCCGCCCGCTGCCCCGCCTCGCCCACACCTCATCCGACCACTGACCAGGCCTCGCCCACCCCACATCCGCCCGCTGCCCAGGCCTCGCCCACCCCACATCCGCCCGCTGCCCAGCCTTGCCCACCCCACATCCGCCCGCTGCCCAGACTCGCCCACCCCACATCCGCCCACTGCCCAGGACTCACCCACCCCACATCCGCCCACTGCCCAGGACTCACCCACCCCACATCCGCCCACTGCCCAGCCTCGCCCACCCCACCCACCCACTGCCCAGCCTCGCTCACGCTACATCCGCCCCACCCACTGCCCAGCCTCGCCCACCCCACATCCGCCCGCTGGCCAGCCTCGCCCACCCCACATCTGCCCGCTGCCCTGCCCAACCCACATCCGCCCACTGCCCAGGCCTCACCCAACCCACATCCGCCCACTGCCCGGCCTCAACCAACCTACATCCCACCCACTGCCCACCCTACATCCACTCCACCCACGTGCCCAGCCTCACCCACCCTACATCCGCCCACTGCCCAGCCTCACCCACCCTACTTCCGCCCAGGCCTCACCCACCCCACCCACTGCCCAGCCTCACCCACCCCACATACGCCCACTGCCCAGCCTCACCCACCCCACATCTGCCCACTGCCCAGCCTCCCCAACCCACCCCATATCTGCCCACTGTCCAGGCTCAACCAACCTACATCCCACCCACTGCCCAGCCTTACCCACCCCACATCCACCCACTGCCCAGTCTCGCCCACCCCACATCTGCCCACTGCCCAGCCTCACCCACCCCACTTCCCATCCTCACCCACCCTACATCCACTCCACCCACTGCCCAGCCTCACCCACCCTACATCCACTCCACCCACTGCCCAGCCTCACCCACCCTACATGCACTCCACCCACTGCCCAGCCTCACCCACCCTACATGCACTCCACCCACTACCCAGCCTCACCCACCCTACAACCACTCCACCCACTGCCCAGCCTCACCCACCCTACATCCACTCCACTCACTGCCCAGCCTCACCCACCCTACATGCACTCCACCCACTTCCCATCCTCACCCACCCTACATCCACTCCACCCACTTCCCATCCTCACCCACCCTACATCCACTCCACCCACTGCCCAGCCTCACCCACCCTACATCCACTCCACCCACTGCCCAGCCTCACCCACCCTACATCCACTCCACCCACTGCCCAGCCTCACCCACCCTACATGCACTCCACCCACTGCCCAGCCTCACCCACCCTACATGCACTCCACCCACTGCCCAGCCTCACCCACCCTACATGCACTCCACCCACTACCCAGCCTCACCCACCCTACATCCACTCCACCCACTGCCCAGCCTCACCCACCCTACATGCACTCCACCCACTGCCCAGCCTCACCCACCCTACATGCACTCCACCCACTACCCAGCCTCACCCACCCTACATCCACTCCACCCACTGCCCAGCCTCACCCACCCTACATCCACTCCACCCACTGCCCAGCCTCACCCACCCTACATGCACTCCACCCACTGCCCAGCCTCACCCACCCTACATGCACTCCACCCACTGCCCAGCCTCACCCACCCTACATGCACTCCACCCACTACCCAGCCTCACCCACCCTACATCCACTCCACCCACTGCCCAGCCTCACCCACCCTACATGCACTCCACCCACTGCCCAGCCTCACCCCCCCTACATGCACTCCACCCACTGCCCACCCTACATCCACTCTACCCACTGCCCAGCCTCACCCACCCTACCTCCACTCACTGCCCAGCCTCACACACCCTACCTCCACTCACTGCCCAGCCTCACACACCCTACCTCCGCTCACTGCCCAGCCTCACACACCCTACCTCCGCTCACTGCCCAGCCTCACACACCCTACCTCCACTCACTGCCCAGCCTCACACACCCTACCTCCACTCACTGCCCAGCCTCACCCACCCTACATGCACTCCACCCACTACCCAGCCTCACCCACCCTACATCCACTCCACCCACTGCCCAGCCTCACCCACCCTACATCCACTCCACCCACTGCCCAGCCTTACCCACCCTACATGCACCTTACCCACTGCCCAGCCTCACCCACCCTACATGCACTCCACCCACTGCCCAGCCTCACCCACCCTACATGCACTCCACCCACTGCCCACCCTACATCCACTCTACCCACTGCCCAGCCTCACCCACCCTACCTCCGCTCACTGCCCAGCCTCACACACCCTACCTCCGCTCACTGCCCAGCCTCACACACCCTACCTCCGCTCACTGCCCAGCCTCACACACCCTACCTCCGCTCACTGCCCAGCCTCACACACCCTACCTCCGCTCACTGCCCAGCCTCACACACCCTACCTCCACTCACTGCCCAGCCTCACACACCCTACCTCCACTCACTGCCCAGCCTCACCCACCCTACATGCACTCCACCCACTACCCAGCCTCACCCACCCTACATCCACTCCACCCACTGCCCAGCCTCACCCACCCTACATGCACTCCACCCACTGCCCAGCCTCACCCACCCTACATGCACTCCACCCACTGCCCAGCCTCACCCACCCTACATGCACTCCACCCACTGCCCACCCTACATCCACTCTACCCACTGCCCAGCCTCACCCACCCTACCTCCGCTCACTGCCCAGCCTCACACACCCTACCTCCACTCACTGCCCAGCCTCACACACCCTACCTCCGCTCACTGCCCAGCCTCACACCCTACCTCCGCTCACTGCCCAGCCTCACACACCCTACCTCCACTCACTGCCCAGCCTCACACACCCTACCTCCACTCACTGCCCAGCCTCACCCACCCTACATGCACTCCACCCACTACCCAGCCTCACCCACCCTACATCCACTCCACCCACTGCCCAGCCTCACCCACCCTACATCCACTCCACCCACTGCCCAGCCTCACCCACCCTACATGCACTCCACCCACTGCCCAGCCTCACCCACCCTACATGCACTCCACCCACTGCCCAGCCTCACCCACCCTACATGCACTCCACCCACTGCCCACCCTACATCCACTCTACCCACTGCCCAGCCTCACCCACCCTACCTCCGCTCACTGCCCAGCCTCACACACCCACTGCCAAGCTTCAACTGTGCTCTCCTTCCACTCTCACACTTCACTCTATCACACTGGAGCACCGTACAGCCAGTGACACCTCTTCTAGCTTTTACATAGAAAACGTAAACCTCACCATCAGGGCATTCCTTATTTCACCCCTGTCGCTCATGTAATATACCAACCCTGCTCTGTACACTGCCAGGGAACTGTACGGAGCCAAATAAACACATTCAAAGAACAGCAGCATAAACTAACACATCCTAAACCAGACTCCACCCACTGCGCAGTTATATATAGTCTGAACCAGACTCACTGTCTATCCTCCATATAGTGCCTAGACTCGCACACCCTCTCCACAATACTCCACCCACTGCCCAGCCTCAAATAATTAGACTCCACCCACTGCCTAATCTTGCACACCCTCAGACTCCACCCAGTGCCTTGTCTCGCACATAATCCCTACAGACTACGCCTACTGCCAAGTCTCACACACCCTCTCCCCAGACTCCATCCACTACCAAGTCTTGCGCACCCTCCCCCAGACTCCACCCAATACATGGCCTCACACAGTTTCTCCCAGGTACCACCCAAGGCCTAGTCTCGCACGTCCTCTCCCCAGACTCCGCACACTGTGTAATCTTCCACAACCTCAGACTCCACCCACTGCCAAGTCTCACACATCCTTTCCCCAGACTCCGCCTACTGCCTAGAATCGCACAGTTTCTCCACAGCCTAGTCTTGCACACCCATTCTACAGACTCCGCCAATTGCCTAATCTTGCACACCCTTACAGACTCCACCCACAGCCTAGTCTCGCACACCCTTTCCCCAGACCCCATCCAATGGCTAGTCTTTCTATAGGAATGTCCTTCTCCCAATACTGAATACGTTCCGTCCATTGTCATCCGCACCAGCTGCTAATTACCATCCAGGCTTCCTGCTTGGTGCTTGTCTCCTGGACCCCGACCCCCAAATCTCCCAACTAATTTTCCATTGGACTGGAAGATGAAGATGCAACAGGACTTGTTATCCACCACGATGAGATGCCCATTACGGTCTACGGCCACTCCCTTGGGGCCCATTAGACGTCCAACACCCACTTTGTTCTAGAAGCACAGGAAGAACGAGAGAGAGAGACTTAGAAAACATGGAGCCTGTAACAAGAATGGGCGATGGGACACAGAGAGAATGACTTCTCCTATGAGTGGTCACAAAGCTCTGCGTTCCTCAACTACCTTGAACTTGCCCTCTGGAGAGAAGATGCTGACCCAACGATTGTCATAATCTGCCACGATGATGTCACCGTTCATGTCCACTGTCACACCGGTGGGGCGCTGCAACTGCCCCGGCGATCTCCCTCGGACCCCAAAACGCAGCTTAAACTGCCCCTCATTAGAGAAGACCTGCAGCGGAGACAACACCAGAGGAACAGCGAGAATCCTAAGAGAAGAGGTGACGCGAGGATCCGTGGTGAGCCAGGCAGCAGACAGAAAGACACAACATTACCTGTATGCACTGATTGTTACTATCAGCCACCACGATGCGATTGTTACTGGACGCAGAGATGCCCTGGAGGTTGGAGAATTCGCCTTTTTCGCGCCCGCGGGACCCTAAAAAGGACACGTCATGAGAAGTTGAGGCTATCTGCTGCCGAAACAACAGTACAGTCCCATTACTGGATCGGCGAATACGTCCGAACTCTACTAACATAGTCACCCCAATCCTCTGTCACCTAGTGAGATACCTGGAACCTGCGTCAGGAGCACGGTGACCACCAGAAGCGTATTCACCAGAAGCCAAACACTCCCCGAAACCGTCTGCTCCCAGCAGCCGCTGAGGAGAGAGCGCCAGTGACCGGGGCTATGTGCAGTGTGCAGGACTACGGTACAAGTGTGTAAGACTGATCTACATCCTCCAGGAGTTTTAATCGGACATTTTTAGATTGATGGATGTTGTTACTTACTCAGTTTCATAACAATAGGTTTTCTGCATGGGTATGCTATGTATTACCGGCGGACGAGATGCCAGCTGTTATTATCCCGACAGCGGCATCACGCCCGCCAGAATGCCGGCCGCGGGGCGAACGCTAAGAGGCCCCTTGCAGGCTGGCTGCGCTCGCCACAGGATCTATGGTTGTCGTGGACACCCACGAGTGGGAATAGCCATTGTGTGCCGGGAGTCCGGCTGGCGGCATTCTGGCGTTGGTATCCTGACCGCTGGGATCCCAACAGCCAGCAAATTAAACACATGCCATCTGCATACTGGGATCACGTAAAGGTGAGTAATTCCTAAATCATGTAACATAACATATACTATATACTACAGGCATTATACATCTCACAGCTATAAATATGCAACAAAAATCTGATGATAATTACACCTATTTTTTGGGCGTCACCCAGAATAATGTGGGTCATCTTTAGTAGGTCACTGACCTTAATGATACATAGACCAGTTCTGTATTTTCCATCCCGTCATTTCAGAGGCAGAATTCAGCAACTACTACTACTCAATGTCACCCCTGTACTCCTACCCAAATTCTCCCCATAACCCATGTCCCTCAGCCGGTGTTCTTCCCCAAACCTAGGGCCTAAGCCCAATAGGACAGGCCAGATTTGTCACTAGGAACGTCCAACCTAAAGTCACCTCTGATCCATGTGTGGCAGCTGAGATTTTAGCCCAGGCCCCAGCAGACACAGACCTCTCCAGATCACATGCGGACCTCCTACTTCTTACAATATATTCCTTTAGGGGCTCTCCATGTGTGATAAAGTAAACTTCCAGCTCCTGACTCACCAACTCTGAGGATCATCTCATCTTCTATGGGGTTTTCCTTCTTCTTGTTGGTGCTGTACATACTGGATGGCCTCCTCACCGCCTTTTGTCTTATGTGACCCCCGCTAGGAGACTTTACCCTGCGCTTCACATCCTCAGGCGAGGCTGGTACGTCTCCAGGCTTTACCGCTCTCACCCTGTACGGGCTTCCACGTAGAGGCTGGCCATACAGCCGTAGAGAGAGGTGGTGTTCACCTTCATGACGTGGAGTGTAGAGGACCTCGTAAGTCCCATTCTTATTATCAGTCACCTCCCCGTCCAGCGTTGCCCCATCTGGAGTCGTCAGTTGCGCCTTTAGGGTGGCATTGCCAGTTTTGACTAATTCTCCGTCTTTGTCTTTAGTGGTGACAGTGACAGATGTTTGGTGTCCCACCAGGGCTTGGCGCAGGCCCTCTCCCGTAGCGACGGATGCATGGGCCACAGCACTAGTGGTAAGAAGAGCCCCCAGGTTCTGCAGGGAGCGACGAAGCCCTTCTGTCTCCACTCGGAATTCCAGCTGTGGGTTCTGCTGGGGGTGCAGATGGAAGTCACGGGAACCCAGCTCATTCAGTCTCTCGCTCATCTGCTTCCTGACCAAGAGGACTTCTGTTTCCGAACCATGACCAAGAGCTTGCTCGGTAAAACGCACGCTGCTCTCCATGTTATCTAGGCCTTGCCTCAGAGACGACAGCTGAGCTTGTAGAACCTGACGGAGAGGAAGACAAAGAGACAAAGGCTCAGATCACAACTGAAGATGAAGAAAGGAGTTACGTCTTCATGACCAATGTACTCACTAAAGAGAAGCTTTATTGAAACGAGGATCTTGGAGGCCTAACGCATGGCTATAATGCAATATATTATATGTAAGCATACATGTATTACCTACAAAGTGCAGACAGATCCTGAAGCTCGTTACAGAGAATATGCGGTCAACCAAATGAGTCTCTGCCCACAATCTATATACACCTATCACATGATTACATATACACTATGTGGGAGGAAACCAGAGCCCTCTGAGTAAATCCACGCAAGCATGGGTAGAACATAGAAAATCCACACAGTCAGGGCCTTGGTGGGAAGCAGAGTCTTTGTACTAAGCACTGCTAGTCAGAATAATTATAAGAATTTCCGCAATATGACATATAGCAAAATTAGGGTGCTTAGAATAATTTTTGGCCAAAAATATATGGGCCGACCAACCGCGGCAAAGTCACCTCATGTTGGTAGGTCCCTAACACTAAGGTTGAAGTACAGGGCACATGATCCCCCAAGTCAGCACAAGCCAACCGCCCCAAGGCCCCACACCAGTCAGAGGATAATGTGTTAATAGGTGTCATATAAGAAGCAGAAGCTATGTGTTACATACTGTAGGTGAGAAGCAAGAATTGTTTTTTTAAAAACTCATCTGAATTTTCAAGGTGTTTTTGAGAGAAAGTCTTGCTCTTAGGACTGTCAATAATACAACCTTACGCCAATCTAATGCGTTTCATCTAGACATGGGCGCCTTCCCTGTCATGACTTCATCAGGGGTAGAATGCAAAGGAGGGGAGAGGGTAACTTACTTTACATCCTGTCATTTATTAGGATCAACAGTATAAATTACAAAGACTGCACAGCTCCTATTAGAGGATAGTATTTAAGGTAGGCATGGTACCCCATTGCATTGTATAATGGGTACCGCTGAGGAAGTCTTAATAGATATGGGGCTTGTGCTTATTCCATTTTGGAATAAGGCTGTAACATAACACAATGTGGAAAAAGTGAAGCGCTGTGAATACTTTCCGGATGCACTGTATAGTGTTATCTTGCTTGATTCTGTAGCAGACACTTATTCACTGACAGAAAGCGAAACACCCACCTGCTGCTGCTGGCTGGCACAGAGAGACCTCCTGCTCGCTGGCAGAGTCACACCCACCTCCTGGCAGAGACACCCACCTCCTGCTCGCTGGCAGAGCCACACCTACCTCCTGCTCGTGGGCAGAGCCACACCTACCTCCTGCTCGCTGGCAGACCCCCACCTACCTCCTGCTCGCTGGCAGACCCCCACCTACCTCCTGCTCGCTGGCAGAGCCACACCTACCTCCTGCTCGCTGGCAGAGCCACACCTACCTCCTGCTCGCTGGCAGAGCCACACCTACCTCCTGCTCGCTGGCAGAGCCACCTACCTCCTGCTTGCCGGCAGAGACACCTACCTCCTGCTTGCCGGCAGAGCCACCTACCTCCTGCTCGCTGGCAGAGCCACACCCACCACTTGCTCGCTGGCAGAGCTACACCCACCTTCTACTCACTGGCGGAGACACCTACCTCCTGCTCGCTGGCGGAGACACCTACCTCCTGCTTGCTGGCGGAGACACCTACCTCCTGCTTGCTGGCGGAGACACCTACCTCCTGCTTGCTGGCGGAGATGGCCTCCAGGTCCTGGAGCAGTGAGTTCTTCCTGTGCTGCAGAGCTTTTTCTAATTCCTCAAAGGCTGAGCAGATCTCGTTGACGGCGGCATTCTTCCTCTCGCTCAGCTGCCGGCTGATCTCACCCACCAGGTCAATGGCGGAGGTCAGCTGGGGGATTCTGGGAGAAGGAGCAGACGTCTTATACAGGGTAATGTTATATCTCCTGGACATTGCCCATGTGTAGGACACAGCTAATCACTGCCCCCTGTAGCGGTGAGGTCACTTTCGGTCAACCGCTGACCTGAAAGTTCCCACCATTGGTTACAATGGAGCGCATAGGCGCTACATTGTAACACTGCCGTGTGCCGCCTGTCAGACAGTACAGGAGCACACAGCCGATCAGGAGGGTGCCACAACGTGGCGCTCCCTGATTGGCTGAAGAAACCCACTTAGACATCAGTCAGAGTGGGTTTCTGGCATTCGGGGAAAGGGGTCCCATGTGAAAACATGGGTCCCCTTTCAGTTCGTGGTCGGGTGTCCGTTTTTTTATTTTTTTCAAGTACGTGGATTACAAAAGGATTACAAGAAGAGGAGCCTTCAACCATGGATTATGTGAGTATAATTTTTTCTACAGGTACACCATGGATTCTACTGGAGAAGAGGACCGACCTGCGTGGGAACATAAGGTAAGTATGTGTATATGGAGGTGTGGATGGATGTATTAAAGTTATACTTTCAAGGTGTGTGTGTGTGTTGTCTTTATTGGGGTATTTTTTTAGTAGTAGTACTACAGGTACCAGCGGGCCCGTTTTTCCGCCGCATGCTGGTACTTGTGGTTCTCCAAGTACCAGCTTGCGGGGGAGGCTTACTGGGACTTATAGTACTGCTACTAAAAACAATATCATTCACTTTGATCAAAGGCTATCAGCCCCCCATCCGCAGCCCATTGGATGGGGGTGGGGGACAGCCTCGGGCTTCACCCCTGGCCCTTGGGTGGCTGAGGCGGGGGACCCCTTGATTGAAGGGGTCCCCACTCCCCCAGGGTACCCCGGCCAGGGGTGACTAGTTGGATATTTGATGCCAATGCCGCAAGGCACTGTATAAAAGTGACCCCCGGCTGTGGCATTATCTGTCCAGCTAGTGGAGCCCGATGCTGGTTTCAAAAATACGGGGGACCCCTACTCTTTTTGTCCCCCGTATTTTTGGAACCAGGACCAGGCGCAGAGCCCGATGCTGGTTGCTTAAATATGGGGGAACCCCTGTCCATTTTTTCCCCATATTTCTGCAACCAGGATTGGCTCAAAGAGCCCGAGGCTGGTTTGGTTTAGGAGGGGGGACCCCACGCAATTTTTTTTTGAAAATTTATAACATTTCACCCCCTTCCCACTGAAAAACATGCACGGATCTCATGGATCCGTGCATGCCTATACAAACACGGGATAAAAAAGCAGGTCTGGTTTTTTTTAGCACTTTTTCACGATTTGTATTTCAGCACGGCAGTGTTTGGCTATTGTCGGCAGTGTTTGTGTTTTGCACTTTTTAGTAAATGACCGATTTCTACCAAATTGCAGGCGTATTTGACCGATGGTGTATTGATTCGTGATTTTTTCCTAGGACTTCCAAAATATTACGAATGCCCTCATCACTGCCGTGATTTTTGCTTAGTAAATTACCGAGATGACACTTTGAAGAAAAAACGGCATCTCGGTCAAAATCGGGACCTTAGTAAATATACCCCATTGTGAGAGTATTGGGGGAAGCTGGGAAACTGAGGTCAGCGGAGGAGTGCAGGCACATTGTGAGTGTATCTAGGAGTGTAGGCACATTGTGAGTGTATCTAGGAGTGTAGGCACATTGTGAGTGTATCTAAGAGTGTAGGCACATTGTGAGTGTATCTAGGAGTGTAGGCACATTGTGAGTGTATTGGGGGAAGCTGGGAAACTCTTGGGTCAGCGGAGGAGTGCAGGCATATTGTGAGTTTATCTAGGAGTGTAGGCACATTGTGAGTGTATCTAGGAGTGTAGGCACATTGTGAGTGTATTGGGGGAAGCTGGGAAACTCTGAGGTCAGTGGAGGAGTGCAGGCACATTGTGAGTGTAGTGGGGGACGCTGGGAAACTCTTGGGTCTGCGGAGGAGTGCAGGCATATTGTGAGTGTATCTAGGAGTGCAGGCACATTGTGAGTGTATTGGGGAAGGCTGGGAAACTCTGAGGTCAGCTCAGCCACTTTCTCCAGACAGCACTGAGCGCAGTTTACGTTTAGCTACAGCGGTCTGTAGTCCCCACCAGCACAAACCCCTGCATGTCCCGGGCCCCACAGGTGCAGAGTATAGAGGGGAAGAGTGAGCAGTGTTCTCCAGACGGAGGAATGAGAAATGGGAATAATATGGAGCCAGGGATGGATGGCATACGCTACAACATGAAGCAGGAACAGCAGCTCTGGTCTGAGCGGTTATTCCTCAGATATTTACCTTACAGGCATTATATGGAGGTCTTATACACCCGACAGTCTCATAGACCCCTGCCACCCTCCAGCCATAGACCCCTGCCACCCTCCAGCCATAGACTCCTGCCACCCTCCAGCCATAGACTCCTGCCACCCTCCAGCCATAGACTCCTGCCACCCTCCAGCCATAGACCCCTGCCACCCTCCAGCCATAGACCCCTGCCACCCTGCCATAGACCCCTGCCACCCTTCAGCCATAGACCCCTGCCACCCTCCAGCCATAGACTCCTGCCACCCTCCAGCCATAGACCCCTGCCACCCTCCGTCCTATGCCACCCTCCAGCCATAGACCCCTGCCATCCACCAGCCTCAGACCCCTGCCACGCCTCATACCCCTGCCACCCTCCAGCCATAGACCCCTGCCACCCACCAGCCTCAGACCCCTGCCATGCCTGACCCTGCCACCCTCCAGCCTCAGACCCCTGCCACCCTCCAGCTTCAGACCCCTGCCACCCTCCAGCCATAGACCCCTGCCACCCTCCAGCCTGTGTCCTCCTGTGTCCTCCAGCCTCAGTTCCATGCTACCCTCCAGCCATAGACCCCTGCCACCCTCCAGCCATAGACTCCTGCCACCCTCCAGCCATAGACTCCTGCCACCCTCCAGCCATAGTCCCCTGCCACCCTCCAGCCATAGACCCCTGCCACCCTCCAGCCATAGACCCCTGCCACCCTTCAGCCATAGACCCCTGCCACCCTCCAGCCATAGACTCCTGCCACCCTCCAGCCATAGACCCCTGCCACCCTCCGTCCTATGCCACCCTCCAGCCATAGACCCCTGCCATCCACCAGCCTCAGACCCCTGCCACGCCTCAGACCCCTGCCACCCTCCAGCCATAGACCCCTGCCACCCACCAGCCTCAGACCCCTGCCATGCCTGACCCTGCCACCCTCCAGCCTCAGACCCCTGCCACCCTCCAGCCATAGACCCCTGCCACTCTACAGCCTGTGTCCTATGCCACCCTCCAGCCTCAGTTCCATGCTACCCTCCAGCCATGGACCCCTGCCACCCTCCATCCTATGCTACCCTCCAGCCATAGACCCCTGCCACCCTCCGTCCTATGCTACCCTCCAGCCATAGACCCCTGCCACCCTCCAGCCTCAGACCCCTGCCACCCTCCAGCTTCAGACCTCTGCCATCCTCCAGCCATAGACCCCTGCCACTCTACAGCCTGTGTCCTATGCTACTCTCAGTCCTATGCCACCCTCCAGCCTCAGTTCCATGCTACCCTCCAGCCATAGACCCCTACCACCCTCCGTCCTATGCTACCCTCCAGCCATAGACCCCTGCCACCCTCATCCTATACCACCCTCCAGCCAGACCCCTGCCACCCTCCGTCCTATGCTACCCTCCAGCCATAGACCCCTGCCACCCTCCAGCCTTAGACCCCTGCCACCCTCCGACCCTTGCAACCCTCTATCCTATACCACCCTCCAGCCATAGACCCCTGCCACCCACCAGCCTCAGACCCTGCCATGCCTCAGACCCTGCCACCCTCCGACCCTTGCCACCCTCAGACCCTGCCACCCTCCAGCCTCAGACCCTTGCCACCCTCAGACCCCTGCCACCCTCCAGCTTCAGACCTCTGCCATCCTCCAGCCATAGACCCCTGCCACTCTACAGCCTGTGTCCTATGCTACCCTCAGTCCTATGCCACCCTCCAGCCTCAGTTCCATGCTACCCTCCAGCAATAGACCCCTGCCACCCTCCATCCTATGCTACCCTCCAGCCATAGACCCCTGCCACCCTCCGTCCTATGCTACCCTCCAGCCATAGACCCCTGCCACCCTCCAGCCTCCGACCCCTGCCACCCTCCGACCCTTGCCACCCTCTATCCTATACCACCCTCCAGCCTCAGACCCTTGCCACCCTGAGACCCCTGCCACCCTCTAGCTTCAGACCTCTGCCATCCTCCAGCCATAGACCCCTGCCACTCTACAGCCTGTGTCCTATGCTACCCTCAGTCCTATGCCACCCTCCAGCCTCAGTTCCATGCTACCCTCCAGCCATAGACCCCTGCCACCCTCCGTCCTATGCTACCCTCCAGCCATAGACCCTTGCCACCCTCCGTCCTATGCTACCCTCCAACCATAGACCCCTGCCACCCTCCAGCCTCCGACCCCTGCCACCCTCTATCCTATACCACCCTCCAGCCATCAAACCCTGCCAGCCTCAGTCCTATGCCACCCTCCAGCCATAGACACCTGCCACCCTCCAGCCATAGACCCCTGCCACGCCTCAGACCCCTGCCACGCCTCAGACCCTTGCCACCCTCCATCCTATACCACCCTCCAGCCAGACCCCTGCCACCCTCAGTCCTATGCCACCCACCAGCCTCAGACCTATGCCTTCCTCCAGTCACCCTCCAGCCATAGACCCCTGCCACCCTCCATCCTATGCCACCCTCTAGCCAGGCCCCTGCCACCCTCCAGCCTCAGTCCTATGCCACCCTCCAGCCACATCCCCATGCTACTCTCTAGCCGCAGCCTCATGCCACTCTACAGCCCCATGCCACCATCCAGCCACAGACCCCTGCCACCTTCCATCCTCAGCCCTACCCTCTATCCTCATGCCACTGACCAGCCTCAGAGCCCCGCCACCCTACGTGGCACACGCTGCTCCACTATACCTGCCCTTGATGCTGTCCAGCTGGATGCGCAGTGACGCTTTGTGCTGCTCTAGAACGTCTCTCAGGGGCACAGTACAATGTTCCCGGTGCTCTCCCTCTGTGCACTCTACACACATGGCTGTCTCACAGGGGCCACAGTAATACTCCATGGTCTACAGGAGAAACATGAGTGCACAGTTACGGGGTGGACACCAACCTTCATTACAGGAGGCCTAGAACTGGTACTGACCTTTCCCTGGTGGTTTGGACAGGACAGCGGTGTTGCAGGTGTGTGGCCCTCACTCGGCAGCACGTTCTGCTCTTGTCGCCCACTCTCAGGGCTCCGCTGCAGAACCTCCATTAGGTTTGTGATGAAGAAGTTATTCTGCAGAGCCGAGACCCCACGTTCGGGCAGGATGGAGGTCTGGCGGCACACCGGGCAGGAGAGAGTCAGGCTCTGAGGGGGTATATAGCTCTGCAGACACCTGGAGGAGGAGAAAGTGGTTGGTGTAGACATCTCCAATGGTTCATCACCATCTACACATTCTATTCTCATAGGGACACACAAAGCCGGACACTCTCGTGTTGCTCCACGGCCCAGGCTGTCCGCAGCGGGCGCTCCCCTCTACTAACATTTACGCAGTGCCAGCAGATGCCGCTGTGCGTTACTATCGGGAACACAGCGACTACTCAGAGAAGTTGGAGAGTCCTGCTCGCAGGCTTACACTCTATAGGACAACAGACCCTTATCCTCTCCATTCTGCTCTATTGTAACCGATTACCATCACAGGAGGGATCCGGACTCCGGCACAGCGCACAAACGTTCTCAGGCGGCTGCCGCTGATTCTCGTCGTGTTTAATGACTTTAATATGGAAACACGCCTCGCTAGAACCTTCTACCCGGCAGTAATAGGCAACGTCTGATACAGAAGTCTCACCTCTCGCAGAACGTGTGAAGACACGGGAGGACCTTGGGAATGTGGTACCGCTCCAAGCAGATGCTGCAGACGAGGAACTGCTTGTCAATCTGACGCACCACGGGGCTCGCCATGGTTACACCAAGGAGGCGCCAAACTAATAGCTGAAACATAAACCATGTACAACACATCAATGAGGAGGAAGAGCTGGGAGGGGACAGGTGGGCAGAGGAAAGGGAGGCCAGGAGGGGACAGGGAAGCAGTGGAGGGGGCAACAGGAAGTCATGAGGGGACAGGCGGGCAGAGGGAAGGGCTGTGTGGAGGGAAAAGGTAGGCAAAGGGAGGGCAGGTTGAGAGGGGTCAGAAAGGCAAAGGGACGGGACCTGCGAACGGCCGGGAGGGGAAAGGAAAGCAGTGAGGGGGGAGGCAACAGGGATGCAGAGGGGAGGGGTGGCCTGGAGGGGACAGGTGGGCAGAGGGAAGAGAGGCCGGGAGGGGACAGGGAAGCAGTGAGGGGGGAGGCAACAGGGAAGCAGAGGGAGGGGAGGCTGAGAGGAGACAGGGAAGCAGTGAGGGGGAAGGCCAGGAGGAGACAGGCGGGCAGAGGGAAGGGAGGCCGGGAGGGGACAGGGAAGCAGTGAGGGGGGAGGCAACAGGGATGCGGAGGGGAGGCCGGGAGGGGACAGACCAGCAGAGGGAGGGGAGGCCGGGAGGGGACAGTCGGGCAGAGGGAGGGGAGGCCAGGAGGGGACAGGCCTGCAGAGGGCGGGGAGGCCGGGAGGGGACAGGCGGGCAGAGGGAAGGGAGGCCAGGAGGGGACAGGGAAGCAGTGAGGGGGGAGGCAACAGGGAAGCAGAGGGAGGGGAGGCTGAGAGGAGACAGGGAAGCAGTGAGGGGGGAGGCGACAGGGAAGAAGTGAGGGGGGAGGCTGAGAGGGAACAGGGAAGCAGTGGGGGGAGGGGCAACAGGAAGTCATGAGGGGACAGGCAGGCAGAGGGAAGGGCTGTGTGGAGGGAAAAGGCAGGCAAAGGGAGGGCAGGTTGAGAGGGGTCAGACAGGCAAAGGGACGGGACCTGCAGACGGCCGGTAGGGGATGGGACCTACAGATGGAGGGGAGGCCGGAAGGGGACAGAACCTGCAGAGGGAGGGGAGGCAACAGTCTGGCAGGGGAAAGGGAGGCCGGGAGGGCACAGTCAGGCAGAGGGAGGGGAGGCAGAGACGGCACAGTCAGGCAGAGGGTGGGGAGGCCGAGAGAGGACAGTCAGGCAGAGGGAGGGGAGGCCAGGAGGGCAAAGTCAGGAAGAGGGAGGGGAGGCCAGGAGGGCACCGTCAGGCACAGGGAGGGTAGGGGAGGCTGGGAGGGAACAGTCAAGCAGAGGGAGGGGAGGCCGGGAGGGGACAGACCTGCAGAGGGAGGGGAAGCTGGGAGGGGACAGTCGGGCAGAGGGAGGGGAGGCCGGGAGGGGACAGTCAGGCAGAGGGAGGGGAGGCCGGGAGGGGACAGTCAGGCAGAGGGAGGGGACAGTCAGGCAGAGGGAGGGGAGGCCGGGAGGGGACAGTCAGGCAGAGGGGACAGACCTGCAGAGGGAGGGGAGGCCGGGCGGGGACAGACCTGCAGAGGGAGGGGGGGACAGACCTGCAGAGGGAGGGGGGGACAGACCTGCAGAGGGAGGGGGGGACAGACCTGCAGAGGGAGGGGAGGCCGGGAGGGGACAGACCTGCAGAGGGAGGGGAGGCCGGGCGGGACAGTCAGGCAGAGGGAGGGGAGGCCGGGGGGGGACAGACCTGCAGAGGGAGGGGGGGGGACAGACCTGCAGAGGGAGGGGAGGCCGGGAGGGGACAGACCTGCAGAGGGAGGGGAGGCCGGGAGGGGACAGTCGGGCAAAGGGAGGGGAGGCCGGGAGGGGACAGACCTGCAGAGGGAGGGGACAGGCGGGAGGCCGGGTCGGTTGCCGGGCGGTGGGGTGGGATGGGATGCGGCGCCCGCTCCGGGTCACTCACTGTCAGGCCGCTCTCTGTCTCTCAGTCCCGGAGGCCGCAGCTTCCTTCTCCCCGGCTGCCATTGTACAGGGAACAGCTGAGCCTGACGTCACCGGCCCCGCCCACACTGACGTCACCGTGACGTCTCTGCTTCCAGGGGTATATAAAGCAGCACTCTGTATAGTACAGTATATATATAGCAGCACTCTATATAGTACAGTATATATATATATATATAGCAGCACTCTGTATAGTACAGTATATATATATAGCAGCACTCTGTATAGTACAGTATATATATATAGCAGCACTCTATATAGTACAGTATATATATATATATATATATATAGCAGCACTCTGTATAGTACAGTATATATATATATAGCAGCACTCTGTATAGTACAGTATGTATATATATATATATATATATATATATAGCAGCACTCTATAGTACAGTGTATATATATATATATATATATATATATCAGCACTCTGTATAGTACAATATATATATATATATATATATATATATATATATAGCAGCACTCTGTATAGTACAGTATATATATATAGCAGCACTCTATATAGTACAGTGTATATATATATATATATAGCAGCACTCTGTATAGTACAGTATATATATATAGCAGCACTCTGTATAGTACAGTATGTATATATATATATATATATATATATATAGCAGCACTCTGTATAGTACAGTATATATATATATATATATATATATATAGCAGCACTCTATATAGTACAGAGTATATATATATATATATATATATAGCAGCACTCTGTATAGTACAGTATATATATATATATATATATAGCAGCACTCTGTATAGTACAGTATATATATATATAGCAGCACTCTATATAGTACAGTATATACTTAAATCTTCTGTATTATGTGCATTGTGTGAGTTCTAGTTGGCGCCGCGGATGGCTGCCTCGGTGCTGCTCTGCCAAGCAGTCTTAGTTTTTAGTCTTAAATGTATAATATGTCTACTGTACAGTTGCATATGTGCAGTATGAACTCATATGTGTAATGTTTGTAATGTATGCTACGTTTTTTCCTCCATGTTGCTGCTTGGCGATGCATTGTACCACAAAGAATTCCTAGTGTACGTGAGTACACCTGGCCAATAAAGCTGATTCTGATTCTGATATATATATAGCAGCACTCTGTATAGTACAGTATATATATATATATAGAAGCACTCTGTATAGTACAGTATATATATATATATATATATATATATATATATAGCAGCACTCTGTATAGTACAGTATATATATATATATATATATATATAGCAGCACTCTGTATAGTACAGTATATATATATATATATATATATATATATATATAGCAGCACTCTGTATAGTACATAGTGATGTGCACCGGCAATTTTTCGGGTTTCGGGTTCGGTTCCGCGGCCGTGTTTTGGGTTCGAACGCGTTTTGGCAAAACCTCACCGAATTTTTTTTTGTCGGATTCGGGTGTGTTTTGGATTCGGGTGTTTTTTTCAAAAAACCCTAAAAAACAGCTTAAATCATAGAATTTGGGGGTCATTTTGATCCCATAGTATTATTAACCTCAATAACCATAATTTCCACTCATTTTCAGTCTATTCTGAACACCTCACAATATTATTTTTAGTCCTAAAATTTGCACCGAGGTCGCTGGATGGCTAAGCTAAGCGACACAAGTGGCCAACACAAACACCTGACCCATCTAGGAGTGGCACTGCAGTGTCAGACAGGATGGCCCTTCAAAAAAATACTCCCCAAACAGCACATGACGCAAAGAAAAAAAGAGGCGCAATGAGGTAGCTGTGTGACTAAGCTAAGCGACCCTAGTGGCCGACACAAACACATGGCCCATCTAGGAGTGGCACTGCAGTGTCACGCAGGATGGCCCTTCAAAAAAATACTCCCCAAACAGCACATGACGCAAAGTAAAAACAGAGGCGCAATGAGGTAGCTGTGTGACTAAGCTAAGCGACCCTAGTGGCCGACACAAACACCTGGCCCATCTAGGAGTGGCACTGCAGTGTCACGCAGGATGGCCCTTCAAAAAAATACTCCCCAAACAGCACATGACGCAAAGAAAAAAAGAGGCGCAATGAGGTAGCTGTGTGACTAAGCTAAGCGACCCTAGTGGCCGACACAAACACCTGGCCCATCTAGGAGTGGCACTGCAGTGTCACGCAGGATGGCCCTTCAAAAAAATACTCCCCAAACAGCACATGACGCAAAGAAAAAAAGAGGCGCAATGAGGTAGCTGTGTGACTAAGCTCAGCGACCCAAGTGGCCGACACAAACACCTGGCCCATCTAGGAGTGGCACTGCAGTGTCACGCAGGATGGCCCTTCAAAAAAATACTCCCCAAACAGCACATGACGCAAAGAAAAAAAGAGGCGCAATGAGGTAGCTGTGTGACTAAGCTAAGCGACCCTAGTGGCCGACACAAACACCTGGCCCATCTAGGAGTGGCACTGCAGTGTCACGCAGGATGGCCCTTCAAAAAAATACTCCCCAAACAGCACATGACGCAAAGAAAAAAAGAGGCGCAATGAGGTAGCTGTGTGACTAAGCTAAGCGACCCTAGTGGCCGACACAAACACCTGGCCCATCTAGGAGTGGCACTGCAGTGTCACGCAGGATGGCCCTTCAAAAAAATACTCCCCAAACAGCACATGACGCAAAGAAAAAAAGAGGCGCAATGAGGTAGCTGTGTGACTAAGCTCAGCGACCCAAGTGGCCGACACAAACACCTGGCCCATCTAGGAGTGGCACTGCAGTGTCACGCAGGATGGCCCTTCAAAAAAATACTCCCCAAACAGCACATGACGCAAAGAAAAAAAGAGGCGCAATGAGGTAGCTGTGTGACTAAGCTAAGCGACCCTAGTGGCCGACACAAACACCTGGCCCATCTAGGAGTGGCACTGCAGTGTCACGCAGGATGGCCCTTCAAAAAAATACTCCCCAAACAGCACATGACGCTAAGAAAAAAAGAGGCGCATTGAGGTAGCTGTGTGACTAAGCTCAGCGACCCAAGTGGCCGACACAAACACCTGGCCCATCTAGGAGTGGCACTGCAGTGTCACGCAGGATGGCCCTTCAAAAAAATTCTCCCCAAACAGCACATGACGCAAAGAAAAAAAGAGGCGCAATGAGGTAGCTGTGTGACTAAGCTAAGCGACCCTAGTGGCCGACACAAACACCTGGCCCATCTAGGAGTGGCACTGCAGTGTCACGCAGGATGGCCCTTCAAAAAAATACTCCCCAAACAGCACATGACGCAAAGAAAAAAAGAGGCGCAATGAGGTAGCTGTGTGACTAAGCTAAGCGACCCTAGTGGCCGACACAAACACCTGGCCCATCTAGGAGTGGCACTGCAGTGTCACGCAGGATGGCCCTTCAAAAAAATACTCCCCAAACAGCACATGACGCAAAGAAAAAAAGAGGCGCAATGAGGTAGCTGTGTGACTAAGCTCAGCGACCCAAGTGGCCGACACAAACACCTGGCCCATCTAGGAGTGGCACTGCAGTGTCACGCAGGATGGCCCTTCAAAAAAATACTCCCCAAACAGCACATGACGCTAAGAAAAAAAGAGGCGCAATGAAGTAGCTGTGTGACTAAGCTAAGCGACCCTAGTGGCCGACACAAACACCTGGCCCATCTAGGAGTGGCACTGCAGTGTCACGCAGGATGGCCCTTCAAAAAAATACTCCACAAACAGCACATGACCCTTCAAAAAAATACTCCCCAAACAGCACATGACGCAAAGAAAAATGAAAGAAAAAAGAGGTGCAAGATGGAATTGTCCTTGGGCCCTCCCACCCACCCTTATGTTGTATAAACAGGACATGCACACTTTAACGAACCCATCATTTCAGCGACAGGGTCTGCCACACGACTGTGACTGAAATGACTGGTTGGTTTGGGCCCCCACCAAAAAAGAAGCAATCAATCTCTCCTTGCACAAACTGGCTCTACAGAGGCAAGATGTCCACCTCATCATCATCGTCCGATTCATCACCCCTTTCACTGTTTACAGCCCCCTCCTCACAGATTATTAATTCGTCCCCACTGGAATCCACCATCTCAGGTCCCCGTGTACTTTCTGGAGGCAATTGCTGCTGGTGAATGTCTCCACGGAGGAATTGATTCTAATTCATTTTAATGAACATCATCTTCTCCACATTTTCTGGAAGTAACCTCGTACGCCGATTGCTGACAAGGTGAGCGGCGGCACTAAACACTCTTTCAGAGAACACACTGGAGGGAGGGCAACTTAGGTAGAATAAAGCCAGTTTGTGCAAGGGCCTCCAAATTGCCTCTTTTTCCTTCCAGTATACGTACGGACTGTCTGACGTGCCTACTTGGATGCGGTCACTCATATAATCCTCCACCATTCTTTCAATGGTGAGAGAATCATATGCAGTGACAGTAGACGACATGTCAGTAATCGTTGGCAGGTCCTTCAGTCCGGACCAGATGTCAGCACTCGCTCCAGACTGCCCTGCATCACCGCCAGCGGGTGGGCTCGGAATTCGTAGCCTTTTCCTCGCACCCCCAGTTGCGGAAGAATGTGAAGGAGGAGCTGTTGACGGGTCACGTTCCGCTTGACTTGACAATTTTCTCACCAGCAGGTCTTTGAACCCCTGCAGACTTGTGTCTGCCGGAAAGAGAGATACAAGGTAGGTTTTAAATCTAGGATCGAGCACGGTGGCCAAAATGTAGTGCTCTGATTTCAACAGATTGACCACCCGTGAATCCTGGTTAAGCGAATGAAGGGCTCCATCCACAAGTCCCACATGCCTAGCGGAATCGCTCTGTTTTAGCTCCTCCTTCAATGTCTCCAGCTTCTTCTGCAAAAGCCTGATGAGGGGAATGACCTGACTCAGGCTGGCAGTGTCTGAACTGACTTCACGTGTGGCAAGTTCAAAAGGTTGCAGAACCTTGCACAACGTTGAAATCATTCTCCACTGCGCTTGAGTCAGGTGCATTCCACCTCCTTTGCCTATATCGTGGGCAGATGTATAGGCTTGAATGGCCTTTTGCTGCTCCTCCATCCTCTGAAGCATATAGAGGGTTGAATTCCACCTCGTTACCACCTCTTGCTTCAGATGATGGCAGGGCAGGTTCAGGCGTTTTTGGTGGTGCTCCAGTCTTCTGTACGCGGTGCCTGTACGCCGAAAGTGGCCCGCAATTCTTCTGGCCACCGACAGCATCTCTTGCACGCCCCTCTCGTTTTTTAAATAATTCTGCACCACCAAATTCAAGGTATGTGCAAAACATGGGACGTGCTGGTATTTGCCCAGATGTAATGCACGCACAATATTGCTGGCATTGTCCGATGCCACAAATCCCCCGGAGAGTCCAATTGGGGTAAGCCATTCTGCGATGATCTTCCTCAGTTGCCGTAAGAGGTTTTCAGCTGTGTGCGTATTCTGGAAAGCGGTGATACAAAGCGGAGCCTGCCTAGGAACGAGTTGGCGTTTGCGAGATGCTGCTACTGGTGCCGCCGCTGCTGTTCTTGCAGCGGGAGGCAATACATCTACCCAGTGGGCTGTCACAGTCATGTAGTCCTGAGTCTGCCCTGCTCCATTTGTCCACATGTCCGTGGTTAAGTGGACATTGGGTACAACTGCATTTTTTAGGACACTGGTGACTCTTTTTCTGAGGTCTGTGTACATTCTCGGTATCGCCTGCCTAGAGAAATGGAACCTAGATGGTATTTGGTATCGGGGACACAGTACCTCAATCAAGTCTATAGTTGGCTCTGAAGTAACGATGGATACCGGAACCACGTTTCTCACCGCCCAGGCTGCCAAGGCCTCAGTTATCCGCTTTGCAGCAGGATGACTGCTGTGATATTTCATCTTCCTCGCAAAGGACTGTTGGACAGTCAATTGCTTACTGGAAGTAGTACAAGTGGTCTTCCGACTTCCCCTCTGGGATGCCGATCGACTCCCAGCAGCAACAACAGCAGCGCCAGCAGCAGTAGGCGTTACACTCAAGGATGCATCGGAGGAATCCCAGGCAGTAGAGGACTCGTCAGACTTGCCAGTGACATGGCCTGCAGGACTATTGGCTTTCCTGGGTAAGGAGGAAATTGACACTGAGGGAGTTGGTGGTGTGGTTTGCGGGAGCTTGGTTACAAGAGGAAGGGATTTACTGGTCAGTGGATTGCTTCCGCTGTCGCCCAAAGTTTTTGAACTTGTCACTGACTTATGATGAATGCGCTGCAGGTGACGTATAAGGGAGGATGTTCCGAGGTGGTTAACGTCCTTACCCCTACTTATTACAGCTTGACAAAGGCAACACACGGCTTGACACCTGTTGTCCGCATTTGTGTTGAAATAATTCCACACCGAAGAGCTGATTTTTTTTGTATTTTGACCAGGCATGTCAATGGCCATATTCGTCCCACGGACAACAGGTGTCTCCCCGGGTGCCTGACTTAAACAAACCACCTCACCATCAGAATCCTCCTTGTCAATTTCCTCCCCAGCGCCAGCAACACCCATATCCTCATCCTGGTGTACTTCAACACTGACATCTTCAATTTGACTATCAGGAACTGGACTGCGGGTGCTCCTTCCAGCACTTGTAGGGGTCGTGCAAATGGTGGAAGGCACAAGCTCTTCCCGTCCAGTGTTGGGAAGGTCAGGCATCGCAACCGACACAATTAGACTCTCCTTGGGGATTTGTGATTTCGAAGAACGCACAGTTCTTTGCTGTGCTTTTGCCACCTTAAGTCTTTTCTTTTTTCTAGCGAGAGGATGAGTGCTTCCATCCTCATGTGAAGCTGAACCACTAGCCATGAACATAGGCCAGGGCCTCAGCCGTTCCTTGCCACTCCGTGTCGTAAATGGCATATTGGCAAGTTTACGCTTCTCCTCAGACGCTTTTAATTTTGATTTTTGGGTCATTTTTTTACTGTGTTTTGGATTTTACATGCTCTGTTCTATGACATTGAGCATCGGCCTTGGCAGACGACGTTGATGGCATTTCATCGTCTCGGCCATGACTAGTGGCAGCAGCTTCAGCACGAGGTGGAAGTGGATCTTGATCTTTCCCTATTTTTTTAACCTCCACATTTTTGTTCTCCATATTTTAATGCGCACAACTAAAAGCCACCACAGGTATACAATGTAGATGGATGGATAGTATAGTATTATATTACTTATGGACGACGACTGACGACACAGAGGTAGGTACAGCCGTGGCCTACCGTACTGCTATATATATATAATATACTGTATAATATAATAACGGACCTGGTGGACACTGTCAGCAGACTGCTAAACTAGTATGAAGAAAAAAAAAGCCACCACAGGTATACAATGCAGATGGATGGATGGATAGTATAGTATTATATTACTTATGGAGGACGAGTGACGACACAGAGGTAGGTACAGCCGTGGCCTACCGTACTGCTATATATATATATATATATAATATACTGTATAATAATAACGGACCTGATGGACACTGTCAGCAGACTGCTAAACTAGTATGAAGAAAAAAAAAGCCACCACAGGTATACAATGTAGATGGATGGATAGTATAGTATTATATTACTTATGGACGACGACTGACGACACAGAGGTAGGTACAGCCGTGGCCTACCGTACTGCTATATATATATAATATACTGTATAATATAATAACGGACCTGGTGGACACTGTCAGCAGACTGCTAAACTAGTATGAAGAAAAAAAAAGCCACCACAGGTATTCAATGTAGATGGATGGATAGTATAGTATTATATTACTTATGGAGGACGAGTGACGACACAGAGGTAGGTACAGTCGTGGCCTACCGTACTGCTATATATATATATATATAATATACTGTATAATAATAACGGACATGGTGGACACTGTCAGCAGACTGCTAAACTAGTATGAAGGAAAAAAAAGCCACCACAGGTATACAATGTAGATGGATGGATAGTATAGTATTATATTACTTATGGACGACGACTGACGACACAGAGGTAGGTACAGCCGTGGCCTACCGTACTGCTATATATATATAATATACTGTATAATATAATAACGGACCTGGTGGACACTGTCAGCAGACTGCTAAACTAGTATGAAGAAAAAAAAAGCCACCACGGGTATTCAATGTAGATGGATGGATAGTATAGTATTATATTACTTATGGAGGACGAGTGACGACACAGAGGTAGGTACAGCCGTGGCCTACCGTACTGCTATATATATATATAATATACTGTATAATAATAACGGACATGGTGGACACTGTCAGCAGACTGCTAAACTAGTATGAAGAAAAAAAAAGCCACCACAGGTATACAATGTAGATGGATGGATAGCATAGTATTATATTACTTATGGAGGACGAGTGATGACACAGAGGTAGGTACAGCCGTGGCCTACCGTACTGCTATATATATATAATATACTGTATAATATAATAACGGACCTGGTGGACACAGACTGCAGACTGCTAAACTAGTATGAAGGAAAAAAAAGCCACCACAGGTATACAATGTAGATGGATGGATAGTATAGTATTATATTACTTATAGACGACGACTGACGACACAGAGGTAGGTACAGCCGTGGCCTACCGTACTGCTATATATATATATAATATACTGTATAATATAATAACGGACCTGGTGGACCCTGTCAGCAGACTGCTAAACTAGTATGAAGAAAAAAAAGCCACCACAGGTATACAATGTAGATGGATGAATAGTATAGTATTATATTACTTATGGAGGACGAGTGACGACACAGAGGTAGGTACAGCCGTGGCCTACCGTACTGCTATATATATATATAATATACTGTATAATAATAACGGACCTGGTGGACACTGTCAGCAGACTGCTAAACTAGTATGAAGAAAAAAAAAGCCACCACAGGTATACAATGTAGATGGATGGATAGTATAGTATTATATTACTTATGGACGACGACTGACGACACAGAGGTAGGTACAGCCGTGGCCTACCGTACTGCTATATATATATATAATATACTGTATAATATAATAACGGACCTGGTGGACACTGTCAGCAGACTGCTAAACTAGTATGAAGAAAAAAAAAGCCACCACAGGTATACAATGTAGATGGATGGATAGTATAGTATTATATTACTTATGGACGACGACTGACGACACAGAGGTAGGTACAGCCGTGGCCTACTGTACTGCTATATATATATAATATACTGTATAATATAATAACGGACCTGGTGGACACTGTCAGCAGACTGCTAAACTAGTATGAAGAAAAAAAAAGCCACCACAGCTATACAATGTAGATGGATGGATAGTATAGTATTATATTACTTATGGAGGACGAGTGACGACACAGAGGTAGGTACAGCCGTGGCCTACCGTACTGCTATATATATATATATATATAATATACTGTATAATTATAACGGACCTGGTGGACACTGTCAGCAGACTGCTAAACTAGTATGAAGAAAAAAAAGCCACCACAGGTATACAATGTAGATGGATGGATAGTATAGTATTATATTACTTATGGACGACGACTGACGACACAGAGGTAGGTACAGCCGTGGCCTACCGTACTGCTATATATATATATAATATACTGTATAATATAATAACGGACCTGGTGGACACTGTCAGCAGACTGCTAAACTAGTATGAAGAAAAAAAAAGCCACCACAGGTATACAATGTAGATGGATGGATAGTATAGTATTATATTACTTATGGACGACGACTGACGACACAGAGGTAGGTACAGCCGTGGCCTACCGTACTGCTATATATATATATAATATACTGTATAATATAATAACGGACCTGGTGGACACTGTCAGCAGACTGCTAAACTAGTAGGAAGAAAAAAAAAGCCACCACAGGTATACAATGTAGATGGATGGATAGTATAGTATTATATTACTTATGGAGGACGAGTGACGACACAGAGGTAGGTACAGCCGTGGCCTACCGTACTGCTATATATATATAATATACTGTATAATATAATAACGGACCTGGTGGACACTGTCAGCAGACTGCTAAACTAGTATGAAGAAAAAAAAAGCCACCACAGGTATACAATGTAAATGGATGGATAGTATAGTATTATATTACTTATGGACGACGACTGACGACACAGAGGTAGGTACAGCCGTGGCCTACCGTACTGCTATATATATATAATATACTGTATAATATAATAACGGACCTGGTGGACACTGTCAGCAGACTGCTAAACTAGTATGAAGAAAAAAAAAGCCACCACAGGTATACAATGTAGATGGATGGATAGTATAGTATTATATTACTTATGGACGACGAGTGATGACACAGAGGTAGGTACAGCCGTGGCCTACCGTACTGCTATATATATATAATATACTGTATAATATAATAACGGACCTGGTGGACACTGTCAGCAGACTGCTAAACTAGTATGAAGAAAAAAAAAGCCACCACAGGAGTGTATTTCAGGCAGACAAACGTATACTGGACTGGTGGTCACTGTCAGCAAAACTGTGCACTGTACTCCTGCTATAACTGCTCCCCTGTCCCCACAATTAGGCAGTGTGAGCAGTGCACTCAGCACAGATATATCATGCAGCAGTGCAGCACACTGAGCACAGATATGGTGGAGCGTTTTTTTCAGGCAGAGAAACAACGGATTAAACTCACTGGTGGTATTATAATCAAAACCCTGCACTGTACTCCCTAACAGCTGCTCCCCGTCCCCAATCCTCCCCACAATTATAACTAAGTCACTCTTTTCTACTATAACGGAGAGGACGCCAGCCACGTCCTCTCCCTATCAATCTCAATGCACGTGTGAAAATGGCGGCGACGCGCGGCTGCTTATATAGAATCCGAGTCACGCGAGAATCCGACAGCAGGATGATGACGTTCGGGTGCGCTCGGTTTACCCGAGCCACACGGGAGAATCCGAGCACGGCTCGGACCCATGTAAAAAGGCTGAAGTTCGGGGGGGTTCGGTTTCCGAGAAACCGAACCCGCTCATCACTAATAGTACAGTATATATATATAGCAGCACTCTATATAGTACAGTATATATATATAGCAGCACTCTGTATAGTACAGTATATATATATATAGCAGCACTCTGTATAGTACAGTATATATATATATACATATAGCAGCACTCTGTATAGTACAGTATATATATATATATATATATAGCAGCACTCTGTATTGGACTATATATATATATATATATATATAGCAGCACTCTGTATAGTACAGTATATATATATAGCAGCACTCTGTATAGTACAGTATATATATATAGCAGCACTCTGTATAGTACATTATGTATATATATATATATATATATATATAGCAGCACTCTGTATAGTACAGTATATATATATATATATATATATATATATAGCAGCACTCTGTATAGTACAGTATATATATAGCAGCACTCTATATAGTACAGTATATATATATATATATATATATATATATATAGCAGCACTCTGTATAGTACAGTATATATATAGCAGCACTCTGTTATATATATAGCAGCACTCTGTATAGTACAGTATATATATATATATATATATATATATAGCAGCACTCTGTATAGTACAGTATATATATAGCAGCACCCTGTATAGTACAGTATATATATATAGCAGCACTCTGTATAGTACAGTATATATATATATATATAGCAGCACTCTGTATAGTACAGTATATATATAGCAGCACTCTGTATAGTACAGTATATATATATATATATATATATATAGCAGCACTCTGTATAGTACAGTATATATATATATATATAGCAGCACTCTGTACAGTACAGTATATATATATATATATATATAGCAGCACTCTGTATAGTACCCTTACATAGCACTTCTGTGCTTCTTATTAACCCTTATTAATTCTCACCTGTGTGCTGACCTGGGGTAGCCGACCTGTGCCGGCATGATGGGGTCCTGCACCCCGGACCCATACCTAGTATTAGGGACCCCCAGTGACGGAGAAGCCTTGCCGATCGGCCTGGGGGCTTAACCCTATATCTGCAGATATACGCAACTAAGATCTCCGTATTATCTGACTATTATGTAGTATTATTTCTCACTCAGCGTGCATTAGGGAACACGGAGTGCTACTACTGTCGGCATTATTACTATTGTGTGACCACGCCCCTTTCTTTTGGAGACCACGCCCCTTTTATGCGGTGTGCGCCTACGGCGCATGCAATACCTTTATTACTTGAGCGCCGTGGGGAGGGGCGTGAGTTCCACCATCTCTCTAGGACCACTTTAAGATATATATATATATATATATATATATATACATATACACATACATACACACACACACACACACACACACACACACACACACACACACACACACACACATACACAGTTGTGCTCATAAGTTTACATACCCTAGCAGAATTTGTGATTTTCTGGCCATTTGTCAGAGAATATGAATGATAACTCACAAACTTTTCTTTCACTCATGGTTAGTGGTTGGGTGAAGCCATTTATTGTCAAACAACTGTGTTTACTCTTTTTAAATCATAATGACAACAGAAACTACCCAAATGACCCTGATCAAAAGTTTACATACCCCAGTTCTTAATACCATGTATTGCCCCCTTTAACATCAATGACAGCTTGAAGTATTTTGTGGTAGTTGTGGATGAGGCTCTTTATTTTCTCAGATGGTAAAGCTGGCCATTCTTCTTGGCAAAAAGTCTCCAGTTCCTGTAAATTATTGGGCTATCTTGCATGAACTGCACGTTTGAGATCTCCCCAGAGTGGCTCAATGATATTGAGGTCAGGAGACTGAGATGGCCACTCCAGAAACTTCACTTTATTCTGCTGTAGCCAATGACAGGTCGACTTGGCCTTGTGTTTTGGATCATTGTCATGTTGGAACGTCCAAGTACGTCCCATGCGCAGCTTCCGGGCTGATGAGTGCAAATTTTCCTCCAGTATTTTCTGATAACATGCTGCATTCATCTTGCCATCAATTTTGACCAAGTTTCCAGTGCCTTTGTAGCTCACACATCCCCAAAACATCAGCGATCCACCTCCGTGTTTCACAGTAGGATGGTGTTGTTGACTTCTCTCCAAATGTAACTGTGACCGGAGAGACTAACCAGCCACACGTGTAATGGCGGCCGCAGCACTGAAGGGGTTAATCCTCAGCTGCCCGGCACCATTTGGACAAAAGGCGCTTGGCGTCACTGTTAAACGTACTTACGGCGCTGTGTGCGGACTGTTTAAAAGTATGTTTAATGATGTGTTTAACATGTCATATGTAGTGCTCTGTGCACAATTACAGGAATGCATGTTTAACTGTATTTATATTCAAGATATGGTCACCTGTACTTTAAAGGGGAAAATGCACTTACTATAGCTGTCTGAATAATCATCTCCAGTCAGTAGGAAGTGGCATGCTAATGGCCCTGTCCTAGCAGAGAGGTGCGAATGACAAAACCTTTTGATGTGTAAGATCCTTAGAGAAAGATGCTAATCACGGGGGATCTCCTTATCCCATATATAAAGTCTATGGGCTTGGAACCTGTTTCATCATGTAGCTGATTTAATTGATACACGAATCCTGAATGGCAGATGCAGGAAGGAAGACTGTTTGTTGTGTTGCAGCCTTTCCTGTTGTAATCCCAAACACTGGGATTGCATGGAGATGTGAATGAGACAGAAACATTTGTATTTTGAAGCTATGTGATAAATTTATCAATGGTGAAGTGTAAACTCCCAGGTGGTAGGAATTGGAGTTTAAATCATACAAAACTTTGTGTGTGCCAGGAAGGAGGAAATTGTTTTATTTATTTGTATTTTGTAAGATTTTCTGATTGGATGGAAATTACTCAGGGGGGACATGACCCCCTGTGGTACTGTGTGGAAAATTGACATAAAAAGGAGGCCTGCGTGCCTCCAGAGTGTATTGTACCATCTTCATTCTGCTGGAACATCTTGCTGTATGCTGTTGCCCCTAGCAATAGGGAAGTCTTTTTTAAGACTATTATTGAGCAAATAAACATCATCTGCCTCAAGAAGATTGCTTCATCTTGTGACCTACAGGGTTATGCCAAACATAGCCCCGTCCTCCGGCTATCCAGGGAAGCACCTAACGTCTCCAAGTTCCGCCTTCCGCCAGCTACCAGTAGCGGCCTAGTCAGGTGACTAGTGGGGATTCGTCAACACCACACAGGTGTGGTAACGCAGTGTGTCGGCACATACAGAGCAGAACCGTGGTTCCAAACGCCACGGCAGGTTAGGAGTTTGGTGGTGGCAGCATAAACCCGCCCACAGCGCAGTGGGTGGAGTCAGTAACAGGCGGTTACTGACGGTAAGCGGGAATCCCCTATGTGGTCAGGTCCCGGGTGACCTAACCTTCCATTCTGTGCACTGGAGACCGATCGTCCGGTCACAGTAACGTTTATGGTTGTGGCCAAAAAGTTCCATTTTGGTCTCATCACTCCAAACGACTTTGTTCCAGAAGTTTTGAGCCTTGTCTCTGTGCTGTTTGGAATATTGTAAGCGGGATGCTTTGTGGCATTTGCGTAGTAATGGCTTTCTTCTGACGACTCAACCATGCAGCCCATTTTTCTTCAAATGCCTCCTTATTGTGCATTTTGAAACAACTACACCACTTTTTTTCAGAGAGTCCTGTATTTCAGCTGAAGTTATTTGTGGATTTTTCTTTGCATCCCGAACAATTTTCCTGGCAGTTGTGGCTGAAATTTTTGTTGGTCTACCTGACCGTGATTTGGTTTCCACAGAATCCCTCATTTTCCACTTCTTAATTAGAGTTTGAACACTGCTGATTGGCATTCTTAGTTGCTTGGATATCTTTTTATATCCCTTTCCTGTTTTATACAGTTCAATTACCTTTTCCCGCAGATCCTTTGACAATTCTTTTGCTTTCCCCATGACTCAGAATCCAGACACGTCAGTGCAGCACTGGATGAAAGATGCAAGGGTCTTTCAGTAGTCCAGAAACTCACTGACCTTTTATACACAAACACACTGATTACAAGCAAACAAATCACAGGTGAGGATGGTTACCTTTAGTAGCCATTCAAACCCGTTTGTGTCAACTTGTGTGCATGTTATCAGGCCAAAATCTGCAGGGTATGTAAACTTTTGATCAGAGTCATTTGGGTAGTTTCTGTTGTCATTATGATTTAAAAAGAGTAAACACAGTTGTTTGACAATAAATGGCTTCACCCAACCACTAACCATGAGTGAAAGAAAAGTTTGTGAGTTATTATTCATATTCTCTGACAAATGGCCAGAAAATCACAAATTCTGCTAGGGTGTGTAAACTTATGAGCACAACTATATATAGCAGCACTCTGTATAGTACAGTATATATAAATATAACAGCACTCTGTATAGTACAGTGTGTGTGTGTGTGCATATATATATATCTATATATATATATATATATATATATATATCAGCACACTGTATAGTACAGTATATATACAGGAGCACTCTGTATAGTACAGTAGGTATATATATATATATATATATATATATATATAGTAGCACTCTGCATAATACAGTATAAATATATATATATATATATATAGCAGCACTCTGTATAGTACAGTAATATATATATATATATATATATATATATATACACATATATAGCAGCACTCTGTATAGTACAGTATATATGTTGTAACACTGTAAGGGAACAAGGTGCTGTTTCCTGGGGTAAATGGCAGCAAGCAGCAGCTGAGGAATCATACAAGTCCAGTTTGTGGTGCAACTGGCCACAACCAGTTTTTATTAAGCAGAAAATAAAACAAACATCAAAAGAAAATACCTTGCCTGTCCGGCACTAACTTAGGACGTTCCTAACTATTACTAAACAAAAACACAGAGTTCTCCAGTAAACATTGTATAGCTCACTTGTATAAAGAAGCGTGTTTCTCTCTTCAGAGAGTCTCCAGTCTCCTCAGGCAGTCTGCCCACACTGATCAGGCCAGCAGCCCTATAACACTCTTAAGGTGCATACACACGGAGCGATATAACTGAGCGATTTTGACTATATAGTCAAAATCGCTCAGAAAGTTAGTGCAGATCGCTCCGTGTGTACACAGCCAGCGATAGCGATGCGCGTCCCCGCTAGGTCGCTATCGCTGGGAAAAATAGTCAGTGCAGGCAAGTCAATTTTGGCTATGTCGCTGCAAAAGTTAGTCAAAATCGCTAACACTTTAAGAGGCCAGCGATTTTTCCCAGCGATAGCGATGTGCAGGCGGCGGTGGTGCGGGCGGCGGCGGGTTGTGGCGGCGGGTTGTGGCGGCGGTGCGGGCGGCGGCGGGTTGCGGTGGCGGTGTGGGCGACGGCGGGTTGCGGCGGCGGTGTGGGCGGCGGTGGGTTGCGGTGGCGGTGTGGGCGGCGGCGGTGCGGGCGGCGGCGGGTTGCGGCAGCGGTGCGGGCGGGGGAAATTTACCTTTCTATTGCTGAGTTTGGCAGCGGAGCGGTACCAGTTTCAAAAATGGCGCCTCAGCGGCATTTTTGAAATTCAAGATGGCCGCCGCGAGCCAATCACGGCTCGCCGCGTCATCGCCCCGCCCCCTCCCGCTGACTTATATAAGTCAGCGCGAGGCAGCGGCTGTCAGTCCGACGGCGGAGGAGGAGCGGAGAAGAGCTCCTGAAGACGCCGTGGAAGTCCTGGATGGGCGGCAGCTATGCAAAAGAGCTTAGCAGCCGCCGCCCACCAGGTGAAGATGCTGGAAGTCCTGGGAAGGCGGCGGCCATGCAAAAGAGCTTAAAGGCCGCCGCCTCCCAGGTGAAGACGTCGTGGAAGTCCTGGATGGGCGGCGGCTATGCAAAAGAGCTTAGCAGCCGCCGCCCACCAGGTGAAGACGCCGGAGCAAGACCCCAGAAGCCCTGGGGAGGTGGCGCCCCCCCAGGTGAAGACGCCGGAAGCCCTGGGAAGGCGGCGGCCATGCAAAAGAGCTTAAAGGCCGCCGCCCCCAGGTGAAGACCCAGTTTAATAAAGGATTTTTAAAAGAATGTGTTGTGGTTTTTTTTTTATATTTTCTTTACAGGTGGACTACAGGTGCCAGCGGGCCCTTTATGTCCGGGCATGCTGGCACTTGTGGTTCTCCAAGTGCCAACATGCTGGGGCAGGCTTGCTGGGACCTGTAGGCCTCCTGTAAAGAACAATATTACTATTGAAAGGCTATCAGCCTCCCATCCACCGGGCCACGGATGGGGGGGACAGCCTCGGGCTTCACCCCTGGCCCTTGGGTGGCTGGAGGGGGGGACTCCTTGATTTAAGGGGTCCTCACTCCTCCAGTGTACCCCGGCCAGGGGTGACTAGTTGGGGGGGTAATGGCACGGCCGCAGGGACCAATATAAAAGTGTCCCCCGGCTGTGGCATTATCTCCCTGGCTAGTGGAGCCCGGTGCTGGTTTGGAAAATACGGGGGACCCCTATGTCTTTTGTCCCCCGTATTTTTTAAACCAGGACCGGACGCAGAGCCCGGTGCTGGTTGTCTAAATATGGGGGAACCCTACTCATTTTTTCCTCTGTATTTTAACAACCAGGACTGGCTCAAAGAGCCCGAGGCTGGTTTTACATAGGAGGGGGGACCCCACGCAAATTTTTTTTTTAACTTTCAGCTATTTAAATACCAGCCACCCTGTAAAATCGTCCTATATATGACACTCATCCCCTTATTTAAATGAGATAGTCAAAATCTCCCATAGCCAAAATCTCTTGCATAGTTAGACCAAATCTCTGGTAAAGTTAGTCAAAATCTCCTACTGCCAGTTCAAGGGAAAAGTTAGTCAAAATCTCTCATAGCCAAAATCTCTCCGTGTGTATGCACCTTTACACAGCTGAAACCCTGATTAGCCTTCTGTGAGGCCAAAGACCCGAACTGGGCCCAACGTCTGGAACTTGCCCTATCTCTCTTTCAGGGCCCTTATGCAGCTTTTCCAATAAACTGAAAAGGTTCTGACAAAACAAAACATTTTCCTAGAAGTTTTCATTTTTCTAATACATGTAAGACAAGAACCTGGGACAAGCATACCTGCCCTCAAACATTATTCCAGTGTTCTTGTCACAATATATATATATCAGCACTCTGTATAGTACAGTATATATATATATATATAGCAGCACTCTGTATAGTACAGTATATATATATATATATATATATCAGCACTCTGTATAGTATTTATTATATATATATATATATAGCAGCACTCTGTATAGTACAGTATATATTATTATTATTATTATTATTATTATTAGCAGTTTCTTATATAGCGCAGCATATTCCGATGCGCTTTACAATTAGAACAACAGTTATAGAACAAAACAGGGCAAAGACAGACATAGCGGTAGGAAGGCCCTGCTCGCAAGCTTACAATCTATAGGGAAATAGGTATTGATACACAAGGATAGATGCTACCTATTGCATAATGTTTCCCCAGATTGCTAGGTTCTTAGTGGGTTGTATGATATGATCACCCAGCAATGTTGGAAGACAAAATGTGAGGTTATGGGGACTGTACAGAGCGGATGTAACTTGATAGGGAAGCTGTGAAGATTATGTGTGTGGGTCAGGAATTTGGTAGGCTTGTCTGAAGAGATGAGTTTTCAGGGAACGTTTAAAGGTTTGGAGACTAGTGGAGAGTCTTATTGTGCGTGGGAGGGCATTCCACAGACTGGGTGAAGCCCGGGTAAAGTCCTGTAATTTTGAGTGGGAACAGGTAATACATCTGGATGAGAGACGCAGATCTTGTGCAGAGCGGAGGGGTCTGGTAGGGAGATATTTTGAGATGAGTGAGGAGATGTATGATGGTGCAGTTTGGGTAATAGCCTTGTATGTAAGTAAAAGTATTTTATATTTGACACGGTAGAATACCGGTAACCAATGGAGGGACTGACAGAGCGGATCAGCAGATGAAGAACGTCTGGCGAGGAAGATTAGCCTCGCAGCTGCATTTAAAATGGATTGCAGTGGTGAGAGCCTATGTTTGGGAAGACCAGTAAGGAGACTATTACAATAATCAATGCGGGAGATGATGAGAGCGTGGATCAGAGTTTTTGCAGTGTCTTGTGTAAGATAAGGGCGTATTTTGGATATGTTTTTAAGGTGCATGTAACATGATTTAGAGACAGATTGAATGTGTGGAACAAACGACAGTTCAGAGTCAAGGATGACACCTAGGCAGCGAGCTTGTGGGGTAGGGTGGATAGTAGCATTGTCAACAGTTATGGCAATATCAGGTTGGTAACTACCCTTAGCTGGTGGGAAAATAATTAATTCTGTTTTGGAAATGTTGAGTTTGAGATGGCGAGATGACATCCAAGATGAAATGGCAGACAGGCATCCAGTGACACGAGCCAATACAGATGGTGATAAATCTGGGGAGGATAGGTAGATTTGAGTATCATCAGCGTACAAATGATACTGAAATCCAAAGGAGCTGATTAGTTTACCAAGAGAGGAGGTATAGATTGAGAAAAGCAGAGGACCTAAGACTGAGCCTTGCGGTACTCCAACTGATAGAGGTAGAGAAGAGGAGGTAGAATCAGAGAAGTGAACACTGAAAGATCGATTAGATAGGTAGGATGAGAACCAAGTAAGGGCTGTGTCCTGAAGACCTAGGGACTCTAGTGTTTGTATGAGAAGAGAGTGGTCAACAGTGTCAAAAGCAGCAGAGAGATCTAGAAGAATAAGTAGTGTGTAGTGGCCTTTTGATCTAGCAGTGACTAGATCATTCACTACTTTGGTCAGTGCCGTCTCCGTGGAGTGTTGGGCACGAAAGCCTGACTGAAGTGGGTCCAGTAAGTTGTGGGAGTTAAGAAAGTGTGTAAGGCGAGTGTAGGCAAGTCTCTCAAGTAGCTTGGAGGAACATGGGAGCTGAGAGATGGGACGGTAGTTAGAGAGAGAGTTAGGGTCAGAGTTGTGTTTTTTTAGAATGGGAGTAATGACTGCATGTTTAAACAGAGATGGAAAGATGCCAGTAGAGAGAGAGAGATTACAGATTTTAGTTAAGGTTGGGATAAGCACAGGAGACAAACTTTTGCTGACCTGTGAGGGTATAGGATCAAGAGGAGAGGTAGTGGAGTAGGAGGATGAAAAGAGTGTTGATACTTCATAATCACTTGTGGGATCAAATGAAGAGAAAGTGCCAGAGGGTTCAGATAGGGATTTGAGCAGGTCACTGGCTGAGTTAGAGCATACCATTTCATCTCGGATTTTATCAATCTTATCTTTGAAGTAGGAAGCAAGTTCTTGTGCACGGATAGTAGCTAGTGGGGGAGGTGAGGGAGGGTAAAGAAGTGATTTAAATGTATTAAAAAGTTGTTTGGGGTTGGTGGCATGATAAGAGATGAGAGATTGGAAATATGTTTGTTTGGCAGTGTCCAGGGCCTGACGATAGGAGTGGTAGGTAGTTTTATATGTGAGAAAGTCACTTGGATTCTGAGATTTCCGCCACTGACGTTCTACGTTACGTGACAGTTTTTGTAGGTGTCTTGTTGATTTAGAGTGCCATGGTTGGCATCTAAGCCTACGTGGAGTGTGATGGGTAGCTGGAGCAACTTCATCAAGGGCACTCTGTAGGGTCTGGTGCAGGTGGGATACAGCAGTGTCAGGTGTGGTGAATGTAGAGATTGGTGAGAGCAGTTGTTGCAGAGAAGTGGAAAGTTGTTGAAAATGTATATTGTTAGTATTTCTGCGGGTTAGAGGAGGCTTGCTTGGTTTTAGTGTCCTAGAATTTAAAGTAATAGAAGAGATTGTGAAGGTGATCAGGTTGTGATCAGAGAGAGGGAAAGGAGTGTTAATGAGTTGGGAAACTAAGCAGAGCCTGGTGAACACAACATCAAGGCAGTGGCCCTCCTGGTGAGTAGAGGAGTCGGACCATTGGGTTACCAAACGTTTCATTGACGGGTTACAACCTGGGGACTTTAAGAACACACGAAAATGAAGTAATGGCAATGAGGAGAGATACATTATTAAGCCAGAAACACAAAGAGGAGACACACCCTGCCATTTGTTTCCCAGTACAACACATCCAGTCCGTTGGTCTCAAGGGCCCTTAAAGCCTTATGGCCCATAGTGGCCACAGATAATACTTTCACTACAGTACGAAGAAAACGACCCATGATGTGTTACTCTAGGGGTAAAAGCATTAAAGATTATTTTGTACATTCTGATATCACGAATTTCAATAACACATCAATGACCACATTTTTTACTAAAACCCCGGGCTGTTACAAATGCCTCGGGAGTGAAACATGTAAATACATGACTACGGGATCCACATTCATTTCAAGTTCCACAGATAAGAAGTACGATATACGACATGTTATTACATGTACTGCAACACACATCGTATATCTGATTACCTGTCCCTGCAAACTCCAATATGTGGGCAAGACGGTGCGTAATGCAAGGGAACGCTTTGCCATGCATAGGTCTGCCGTGAAAGCAGCGCTCAATCAGGGTAAATCGGAACAACCGGTGGCTAGGCACTATGTCGAAAAAGGCCACTCTCTCAAGGATTAACGATTTCAAGTTATTGACCATATACCAAAGAACTTGAGAGGGGGGGACAGAGCCGGTAATTTATTGAGACTTGAGGCCAAATGGCAATTCAGACTGGACACCGTGAGACCTAAGTGTCTCAACGACAGGATCCAATGGAGTGTTTTTTAAGTATAAGCCTATATTGTATAATTGTATGTACATATCAATCACAAATTAACATATACCTTTGGGATACATACTATTTGGTTGATCGCAAGACCATGATGCTATACAATACGCATATATCAATATGAGTTTATCAGCATTGACCATCAATTTAGGGTGCAGTTTATAGTGTCTTATAGTGCCATTATTACATTGCCATCACACTAGATCAGAGCCCAAAGCAGTTTATATATATATTAGTGCACTTGTAATAACTGTCATATTATATAATAATACAGGTTAACAAAAGGTCACCACGTAATTATGAATGAGTATTTTATTGTGCACACCTTCATCATTAAGCTGATTTGCACGTAACGAATTATGCACTTAGAAGATTTCACCATGGATATTTATTCACATTTCAGAGCCGTGGCCAGTGACCGCTGATGACAGGGTGATACGGACGCCCTTGGTTTTCATGACCACAACGGGGAGCTTCCTCCAACACCGCTGATGGGACGTCGCCAAGGAGACGCCGTACACCTCTGAGACGCAGCTGCATCACGTGACCCGAGCTCAACACACGTCACGCCAGCCGGGACGGAAGCGTTCGGCTTCCTGGTTCTCAGCTGTTCTTCCCGCCGGCGGGTCCTCTTCACCCATAAAGGTATTTGTTTTTCTTCACTATGCACTTTCTGTTTGCTCACCTTGACAAAGGGGCGGTTGTTGCCCCGAAACGTTGCTATGGAATGCAAATTTTGGACACATTAAACACCAAGATGATTTAAAGCTTTGAAGTTTGTTCAGACTCTGAGTGCCGCTGATTGGTAGCTGTGGTCATATATATATATATATATATATATATATAAATATATATATAGCAGCACTCTGTATAGTACAGTATATATATAGCAGCACTCTGTATAGTACAGTGTGTGTGTATATATATATATATATATATATATATATATATATAGCAGAACTCTGTATAGTGCAATATATATATATATATATATCAGCACTCTGTATAGTACAGTATACAGTATATACACATATCAACACTGTATAGTTCAGTATATATATATATATATATATATATAGCGGTTGAAAAACGAGGCGGCACTCGGAGACTGTGCAATAAACGTGTATTGAGCAAAAGTGAAATCAACGTTTCGGGGACCAGTTCCCCTTCTTCAGGATAAAGTGACGGTGCATAAACAAGTGTTTAAATAGCATTCCCAGTACTCACCCCCCTTCACGTGCAAACAATCCTTCTAGCGTTTCCAGCTGGTCACCTCGTCTGAGCTTCCGCCCGGCGCCTCCGTTCGCGTCAGCGTAACCAGGAAGTGACGTCGCGGGAACCCTCCGGTGCGACCATGGAAACGCTATAAACCTAAACATACAATTGTCAACACATAAAGTGCCTGTGAAACGTAAATTAATGTAAGATGACCAATCAGGTCAATAAAGTGCTAAGTGCCATTAATTCTACCATGTTGAAGCCTACATCAATCACATAAATACTGTATACAAACATATACTAAAACAAAACACCATTAAAAACATGATGCATAATGAAGCTACCGGCAACCCTATTGATTAAGAATGGTGACATCTATGGGTCTCTTCAACAAGCTATGTACCTCAGGTGGACCTAAATTAATGCCGCCTCACATGGAGCGGACTACAGCTAACGGGGTGCCTAACATGACTATCCGCCCGGGAGGACGACTCTCACTGTGACCTATGTGGTCTGAGAAAAAAAGGTGATGTTATTTACTGAATGCTATAGATACTCCCGAGCTTATAACAACTTACGGGAAACTACGTAAAGCTGTAAAAAAATTATAAAAAATTAATAAGCCCCAAATTTTCATTGAGACCCCCGGGTTTCAAAGTGTTTAATCTATAGATCCAAACGGACTCTAGTTGTAGGAGCTTTTTGCCCCTGTTCCCCACTCGAGCTGATTCTGGAACATGGTCAATAATACGATGTTTTAAAGTGGCCATGCTGTGTCGGTGTTCTACAAAATGTTTGGCCACAGGCTGTTCTCCGCTACCTGAGGACAAGGCATTTCTGATAGCCTGCCTGTGCTGTGCCATTCTCACCTTAAATTGGCATTCGGTCTTGCCAATGTAATAGCGCCCACAGGGGCACATGATGGCGTATATCACGAATTTAGAACTACAGGTAAGAGGCACTCTGTATAGTACAATATATATTAGAGATGTGCACTGGAAATTTTTCGGGTTTTGGTTATGGATTCGGTTCCGCGGCCGTGTTTTGGATTCGGACGCGTTTTGGCAAAACCTCCCTTGAAAATTTTTGTCGGATTCGGGTGTGTTTTGGATTCTGGTGTTTTTTTTCAAAAACCCCTCAAAAACAGCTTAAATCATAGAATTTGGGGGTCATTTTGATCCCATAGTATTATTAACCTCAATAACCATAATTTCCACTCATTTACAGTCTATTCTGAACACCTCACACCTCACAATATTATTTTTAGTCCTAAAATTTGCACCGAGGTCGCTGGATGGCTAAGCTAAGCAACACAAGTGGCCGACACAAACACCTGGCCCATCTAGGAGTGGCACTGCAGTGTCACGCAGGATGGCCCTTCCAAAAAACACTCCCCAAACAGCACATGATGCAAATAATACATAAAAAAAGAGGTGCAAGATGGAATTGTCCTTGGGCCCTCCCACCCACCCTTATGTTGTATAAACAGGACATGCACACTTTAACAAACCCATCATTGCAGCGACAGGGCCTGCCACACGACTGTGACTGAAATTACTGGTTGGTTTGGGCCCCCACCAAAAAAGAAGCAATCAATCTCTCCTTGCACAAACTGGCTCTACAGAGGCAAGATGTCCACCTCATCATCATCCTCCGATTCCTCACCCCTTTCACTGTGTACATCCCCCTCCTCACAGATTATTAATTCGTCCCCACTGGAATCCACCATCTCAGCTCCCTGTGTACTTTCTGGAGGCAATTGCTGGTAAATGTCTCCACGGAGGAATTGATTATAATTCATTTTGATGAACATCATCTTCTCCACATTTTGTTGAAGTAACCTCGTACGCCGATTGCTGACAAGGTGAGCGGCGGCACTAAACACTCTTTCGGAGTACACGCTGGAGGGGCGGCAACTTAGGTAAAATAAAGCCAGTTTGTGCAAGGGCCTCCAAATTGCCTCTTTTTCCTGCCAGTATACGTACGGACTGTCTGATGTGCCTACTTGGATGCTGTCACTCATATAATCCTCCACCATTCTATCAATGGTGACAGAATCATATGCAGTGACAGTAGACATGTCAGTAATTGTTGGCAGGTCCTTCAGTCCGGACCAGATGTCAGTTTTCGCTCCTGACTGCCCTGCATCACCGTCAGATGGTTTTAGAAATTTGATCCTTTTCCTGGCAGCTCCAGTGGCGGTAGAAAATGAAGGCGGAGCTGTTGGCGGGTCACGTTCCGCTTGATTTGACAATTGTCTCACCAGCAGGTCTTTGAACATCTGCAGACTTGTGTCTGCCGGAAAGAGAGACACAATGTAGGCTTTAAACCTAGGATCGATCACGGTGGCCAAAATGTAGTGCTCTGATTTCAACAGATTGACCACCCGTGAATCCTGGTTTAGCGAATGAAGGGCTCCATCCACAAGTCCCACATGCCTAGCGGAATCGCTCCGTTTTAGCTCCTCCTTCAATCTCTCCAGCTGCTTCTGCAAAAGCCTGATGAGGGGAATGACCTGACTCAGGCTGGCAGTGTCTGAACTGACTTCACGTGTGGCAAGTTCAAAGGGTTGCAGAACCTTGCACAACGTTGAAATCATTCTCCACTGCGCTTGAGTCAGGTACATTCCCCCTCCTTTGCCTATATCGTAGGCAGATGTATTGGCTTGAATGGCCTTTTGCTGCTCCTCCATCCTCTGAAGCATATAGAGGGTTGAATTCCACCTCGTTACCACCTCTTGCTTCAGCTGATGGCGGGGAATGTTCAGGAGTGTTTGCTGGTGCTCCAGTCGTCAGCACGCGGTGGCTGAATGCCGAAAGTGGCCCGCAATTCTTCGGGCCACTGACAGCATCTCTTGCACACCCCTGTCGTTTTTGAAAAAATTCTGCACCACCAAATTAATTGTATGTGCAAAACATGTGACATGCTGGAATTTGCCCACATGTAATGCACGCACAATATGGGTGGCGTTGTCCGATGTCACAAATCCCAAGAAGAGTCCAATTGGGGAAAGCCATTCTGCGATGATGTTCCTCAGTTTCCGTAAGAGGTTGTCAGCTGTGTGCCTCTTATGGAAAGCAGTGATACAAAGCGTAGCCTGCCTAGGAACGAGTTGGCGTTTGCGAGATGCTGCTACTGGTGCCGCCGCTGCTGTTGTTGCTGCGGGAGGCAATACATCTACCCAGTGGGCTGTCACAGCCATATAGTCCTTAGTCTGCCCTGCTCCACTTGTCCACATGCCCGTGGTTAAGTGGACATTGGGTACAACTGCATTTTTTAGGACACTGGTGACTCTTTCTCTGACATCTGTGTACATTCTCGGTATCGCCTGCCTAGAGAAGTGGAACCTAGATGGTATTTGGTACCGGGGACACACTACCTCAAGAAATTCTCTAAGTCCCTGTGAACTAACGGCGGATACTGGACGCACGTCTAACACCAACACAGCTGCCAAGGCCTGAGTTATCCGCTTTGCAACAGGATGACTGCTGTGATATTTCATCTTCCTCGCAAAGGACTGTTGGACAGTCAATTGCTTACTGGAAGTAGTACAAGTGGTCTTCCGACTTCTCCTCTGGGATGATGAGCGACTCCCAGCAGCAACAACAGCAGAGCCAGCAGCAGTAGGCATTACACTCAAGGATCCATCGGAGGAATCCCAGTCAGGAGAGGACTCGTCAGACTTGCCAGTGACATGGCCTGCAGGACTATTGGCGTTCCCGTCAAAGGAGGAAATTGACACTGAGGGAGTTGGTTGTGTGGTTTGCAAGAGTTTGGGTACAAGAGGAAGAAGGGATTTAGTTGTCAGTGGACTGCTTCTGCTGTCACCCAAAGTTTTTGAACTTGTCAATGACTTCTGATGAATGCGCTCCAGGTGACGTATAAGGGAGGATGTTCCGAGGTGGTTAACGTCCTTACCCCCACTTATTACAGCTTGACAAAGGCAACACACGGCTTGACACCAGTTGTCTGCATTTCTGTTGAAATAATTCCACACCGAAGAGGTGATTTTTTTGGTATTTTCACCAGGCATGTCAATGGCCATATTCGTCCCACGGACAACAGGTGTCTCCCCGGGTGCCTGACTTAAACAAACCACCTCACCATCAGAATCCTCCTTGTCAATTTCCTCCTCAGCGCCACCTATATCCTCATCCTGGTGTACTTCAACACTGACATCTTCAATTTGAATATCAGGAACTGTACCGTGGGTGCTCCTTCCAGCACTTGCAGGGGGTGTGCAAATGGTGGAAGGAGCCACCTCTTCCCATCCAGTGTTGGGAAGGTCAGGCATCGCAACCGACACAATTGGACTCTCCTTGGGGATTTGTGATTTAGAAGAACGCGCAGTTCTTTGCTGTGCTTTTGCCATCTTAACTCTTTTTATTTTTCTAGCGGGAGGATGAGTGCTTCCATCCTCATGTGAAGCTGAACCACTAGCCATGAACATAGGACAGGGCCTCAGCCGTTCCTTGCCACTCCGTGTCGTAAATGGCATATTGGAAAGTTTACGCTTCTCCTCAGACGCTTTTAATTTACATTTTTGGGTCATTTTACTGAACTTTTGTTTTTTGGATTTTACATGCTCTTTACTATGACATTGGACATCAGCCTTGGCAGACGACGTTGATGGCATTTCATTGTCTCTGCCATGACTAGTGGCAGCAGCTTCAGCATGAGGTGGAAGTGGATCTTGATCTTTCCCTATTTTACCCTCCAGATTTTTGTTCTCCATTTTTTAATGTGTGGAATTATATGCCAGCTGCAAGATACAGCAATGGACTACTGTACTGTCCTACTATATACTGGTGGTCACCACAATGCAGCACTGTACTACTATATACTGGTCACAACAATGCAGCAGATATTGAGCACTGATCAGGATACTAGAACTGACAAAAAGGAAGAAAGACTCAGCGCTTTTTAGATTTAAGCAAGGTAAATCACAAACCAATTAAAAGCAATGGTATATTCACAAAATTTTAAATGACACACGGTTCCTACAGCTGCCGTAATAAGAGGCTATTCAACCCCTAGTTCACGGTACAGTACAAAAACAAAAACAACGCTTTCCAGGAATCGTGTATAATTTATTTATTTACACATGAATTAAAAACCAATTAAAAACTAAAAAGCACAATACCGGCCAGTATATAGTTTACATTACAAAACCATTTATATATGAGGATTAACCATTTATAGAGCCACACGGCTATAGTATGACCTTCAATTTAGCAGCTTTTCAGTAACTAGATTAGTCCTGCTTAATTAGTGCATTGATCCTTATGTTAGTAGAGCTCATAGCGGTGTTAAAGTTAATGCATGCAACGGAATTAGTGCACTGATATATAAAGTCCAGCTGTATTAGTAATGCTTAGTTAGATGCTTTATAAGACACCTGTTTCACAGGGTTAGTAGCAATGCAGCACAACGTGGCATAGGCAGCTTTTTAAACATCACCTGACTGACCAGTCTATTAAACAAACATCCACGGCTCCTACCGGCTCCTGGTGCTTTTCAAACCTTTTGTGGTGCCATATCTGGAGTGTCCAAATTGAAATCGCTGGTGCAGGTGTGTTATGCCGTGCAGGCTGGACCAGTATTGGGCTCAGATGACGTCTTACGCGTTTCTCCGCTTTCAGCAGCTCTGCTTACATTGGCGGTTTCCTCAGAGATGGTATAAACATGAGTCTCTGTGCTTCCGTTTAAATAGCGGCACCTTCCCGCTTCCTACTGCGCCCTGCGTGTGCTCTCCAAGCCTCATTCTGAGCCGGACCGCAGGCGCATGCGCGGTGGTCTGATATGCCGTCTTTCGGTCATGTGACCGCTTCTCCAAGCCTCATTTTCAAAACAGTAATATCACTATTTTGTCTTCCTTAGGATATATCCCATGCGTTCCACATGATTTCAATTATTATTCCTATATAGCTGATTTTAAATCTCTTGGCTTGTAAATCCTCCTCATATAATTATATATTTTTAGCACAAAGACACATTTATTATACATAAAATTAGTTAAATGAAACACATTACCATTGCTCATAATACTCGATCTGTCGGTGCGTGGATAGTATTTCAAAACTATTCCAAAAATCAATTATAGACCTGCATTATATCTATACTCCACACCTAGACACAGCGAGTAATAATATTATTAATAAAAGTAAATATAAAATAAAAAAGATGAAAAATATGAAAAAAGATAAAAAAGATCTAATTAACAAATAAATATGTTTATCACTCAGGTGTATCGCATCTATTCAGTCTATTTGTTTAAAATACATTCATATAGGGGAAAATATATATATATATATATATGTGTATATACACATGTATATACATATGTGCACACATATATGCATACACACGAATCTGCATATATTATATATACATCCATAAATGCACACACACATACATATAAAAATATACATACGCACATAACATATTCATAGCTAGATGTTTTAATTATTATTTATTGTTACTTAATGTTATTGTAATTACATCCAATGTCTATGATTCTTTCCTGGCTGGTATGGATCAAATAATTTTCCTTACAATACATTTTAACAACTTTTCCATACTACCCGTGTTTCTATATAAATATCGGAAAAGAATCCAAGATATTTCCAAGATCACCGGCTTGGTCAACATATCATCATATTGTATATAGACCCAATTCCTCAAATATTATCATGTGACTATAGTCCAAAAGCATAAGTCAGGAAAGGAGAGAGAGAGAGAAAGAAGGGAACAGTAAATCACAAGGGGACAGAGAGAGAACTAGATAGAGATAATCTTCCAAACCAGAAACCAGAATATGGATTAGCGAAAAAGCATATTCTTAACCTATCAGTTATACATTAACAAGTATCGCTATAGAGTGTAAGCTCACGAGCAGGGCCTTCCTACCTCTATGTCTGTTATCACCCAGTTTGTTATTGTTATTTCAAATTGTAAAGCGCAACGGAATTTGCTGCGCTATATAAGAAACTGTTAATAAATAATCTATATGTCTATAACCCTATACATTATTCAGCTCGACTGTATCATTCAACCCCCCAGGTACTAAAGTTCCCAGTACATAAATCCAACATGCTTCTCGTTTGCACAATTGTTTAAATCTATCGCCTCCTCGTTTTGTAAATCCTACTTGTTCTATCGCATTCACTGTTACATTAGACATAGTCTGTATTTGACATTTGGAAATATGGGATGAGAGAGGATGTAGCTTCAAACCTTTCTGAATATTTCTTCTATGTTCTAGGACTGAGTCTGACACGGATCTGCAAGATACAGCAATGGACAACTGTTCTGTACTACTGTATACTGGTGGTCACCACAATGCAGCAGTGTACTACTATATACTGGTCCCCACAATGCAGCAAAGATATTGAGCACTGATCCGGAGAATAGAACTGTCACACGCCAGGGGCAGCGGCCGCCGCGCTTACCCCTGCGTGTCCGCTGGTCCTCCTGGCGGTCCCCGCCTCCGGTGGTCGCCGGGTCCCGACGTCTGGCTGGTGCTGCTCCCGGCGCCATTACACCCAGCGGTCACGGGGGTGTGGTGGGCGGGTGACGTCATCGGCTCCCCTCCGCCAATCAGAGGAAGGCGGGGAATTCAAAAGTGAACGCCAGATAGAGCCCGGCGTCTGAGTATCGTCTCTTTTCAGTAAGTGACTCCAGTGCTCCTGCTGCAGTGTGCCTCTCTGTTGTTAGAATCCTGAGCTCCCAGCTTCCAGTGTATCTCGCTGTGTACAGCCTCCAGTGTTCCCAGCATCCAGTGTGTCTCTCTGCATACGGACTCCAGTGCTCTCAGCGTTGAGCGTTACTTACAGCTGAACAACCCCCAGTGCTTTCAGTGTTCAGCGTGTCGCTCAGCTCAACAAACTCCAGCGTTTTACCACACAGTGTGTTTCAGCATCGCTCACAAGCCTTTCACCGCTCAGGGTCTTTCAGCATTGCTCACAAGTCTCCCACCACTCAGCGTGTTCTCCAGCATCGCTCACAAGTCCCTTGTCTCACAGTGCTCTCCAGCATCACTCTCAAGTCCTTGTCACTCTGTGAATCTCCAACATCAATCCCGAACTTTGGTTGCTGCTTAGTTCTGCATGAGGATGACCTATATTCGTCCATCTCTACTCCGGCCCAGCTGTGGTTCCTCTTCCCGATCATCGGAAGAACCCCCAAGTTCTCAACACTCCCAACCCAGGTCAGTGACAAGAATTGAGTCTGACACGGAGCTGCAAGATACAGCAATGGACAACTGTACTGTACTACTATATACTGGTGGTCACCACAATGCAGCACTGTACTACTATATAGTATTACTTGTCCCCACAATGCAGCACTGTACTACTATATACTGGTGGTCACCACAATGCAGCACAGATATTGAGCACTGATCCAGAGAATAGAACTGAGTCTGACACGGAGCTGCAATATACAGCAATGGCCTACTGTACTGTACTACTATATACTGGGGGTCACCACAATGCAGCACTGTACTACTATATACTGGTCACCACAATGCAATAAAGATATTGAGCACTGATCCGGAGAATAGAACTGAGTCTGACAAGGAGCTGCAAGATACAGCAATGGACAACTGTACTGTACTACTATATACTGGTGGTCACCACAATGCAGCACTGTACTACTATATACTGGTCCCCACAATGCAGCACACTGAGCACAGATATTGAGCTTTTGAGGCAGAGAACGTAGCCACGTCCTCTCCGCTCAATCGACAATGCACGAGTGAAAATGGCGGCGACGCGTGGCTCTTTATATGGAATCCGAATCTCCCGTTCGGGTTTTGCTTGTTAGGCGGGAAGAACCGAGGCTGCCTCGGACCCGTGTAAACCACGTGAAGTTTGGGGGGGTTCGGATCATGACGAACCGAACCCACTCATCTCTAATATATATATATATATATATATATAAAAGAAGAAATATCTCTATGGAGCGCTCTTATTCTATAATCTGATATAATTAGATGACTGTTGGTGGATGTTATATAAAGAGAGGATGACCTTACACATTTATACACCCATATTAGAATCACATATATCTCTTTATTAAAAGATTTTGATTTAAAAGTTATCATAAAACTTTTCCTTTTCTTTTACATTGGAGATACAATTGTATATTTCAACATTATTTGTATAAGGAAAAAAACAACAATATAATGAGCTTTCTCCCAACGCGTTTCGTCTATATCGACTTCTTCAGGGGTGTTTTCTAAATAACAGCTCTCTGTTTATATTGGAATAACTGTAGTATTCAAAAGGTATGAAGTTCTAATTGAACCAAAGTTGTACTGAAAAATATTTATTACCAAGTTGAAAAAACTTGAAGAAAATTATTCCCAGAATATGATAGCATTTATTGGGATTCCTTATTATAGGCCACCTAATGAATTATATTCTTCTCCAGCATGTAGATATATATTTCATTCATTTTTCTTGGCTCATTGGGTTGGCATTTCCTCAGTTTTTCAAAGTATCAGTGAAGTCCAACAGAAGGGATCCACTTGTAAACTTAGGATAAAAATATCCCTTTAATTTTCCAGCAGTTGTCCTATAGGTCTGCCTGCATAGGTATCCAATATTATGTTAGTAAACTCAGACACTAACTGACATAAAGTAATTAGACATTTCAGTAGTGTATAATAAGAGCGCACTAAGGGAACATACTAATATATATATATATATATATAATTCCAGGAAAGCTCGGCACTCCAGTTCCCCTTAATATACTGCTGCGGTGCCTTCCAAGTGAATATGAATAAATGCACTATGCAGATCCAAGGAAAACGGCGGCACTCGGCAGGCTTGTTGAAATGCTTAAATCAGGTGATTTATTGTAATGTAGCCGACATGTTTCGGGGACTCTCCCCTTGTCCTCGGGGCCAGAAAAGTAAAACACAGACACAAGATACATACATATATATCCCCATCATGAACAAGACATTAGTGCAGTAACTATACTCACCCGTCCAACGGTGCGTCCGTTCGCCCGCCAGCACCGTCCGCTTCTGCGTCGCTGTGTCATGACGTCACGGCGCGCTGTGTAGACAGGGGAGTTACCATGGCGACCTCAATGCTAATTCGCTCAGTCCCGTCATGGATAGCAATTGTAAAAATGCAAGTACAAACAAATAAAATTGTGATAAATATGAAAAAAGCAATGATACTTTCATTACTTACCAAACAGAGGAAAGGTTACAGGGGAACTGGTGGACGCTCCATAATATACTCAATACTTACTGGCAACATTGTCTAAGTCCATGTGAAACAAATATATAGGAGACATAACTATGATTAATAGGCTACAAGAAACATTGCAACCCCAGATCTTCATGAAGTCCTTTAAGTGACAGTGTCCCAAGAGTATGGCTCCACCTAGTCTCCCCCTGTAAGAGGGTCCTCTCTCTCTTGCCTCCTCTGAGGGGAACATGGTCTATGAGGATTGCTCTAATGCTAGCTGTGTTCAGCCAATAGACAGTGGCAAATGGTTGCTCACTACGGCCCTTTTCATATGCCTTTTTGATGGCGCTACGATGTAGCGCCATCCTCTCTCTGAATTGTCGAATGGTCTTGCCCACATAGGCAAGACCACAAGGACACCAGAGTACATAGACCACATGTGTGGTGGTGCATGTCATCCGATGTTCCAGCGAGAGGACGGGTGAATTCCGTGGCTGTCGTTAATGCGTTAGACGTAGCACACCCCTGTCATCTAAAGCAACCTGGTTTCTGTCTGGGGAAAAAGAGTGTCTTATGTTGAAATATCTGTTTTGTCAACATAAATGATCACGCTATTACTATTCCCTGTATAAAATCAGGGCCGAAACTGGGATTGCTGTCACCCGGGGCAAGACAGTAAATTTGCGCCCCCCCCAAAAAAAAAAAAAAATCAATGAAATAAATAAAAAACATAAATTAAATAAAATAAAATATTAACATAAAAAAAGACAATTATAATTAAAATACAATTAAAATATATAATCCCACACGTTACACCACAGAGGAGATACTTATGCACATTACAGCACAGAGGAGCCGTGTATACACATTACATATAGGGGGCACACTGACACACACACACAGACCAGGAGCACACTGACACAAAAACAGATTGTATATGAACATATTGACACACACACACACACACACACACACAAACACACGGTATAGGGACCAGATGCACACTGACAAACACACACACACACACACACACACACACACACACACACACACACACACACTGTATACGGAACAGATGCACACTGACAAACACACACACACACACACTGTATACGGAACAGATGCACACTGACACACACACACTGTATACACGGACCAGATGCACACTGACACACACACACTGTATACACGGACCAGATGCACACTGACACACACACACACACACACACACACACACACACTGTATAGGGACCAGATGCACACTGACAAACAGACACACACACACTGTATACGGAACAGATGCACACTGACACACACACTGTATACGGAACAGATGCACACTGACAAACACACACACACACACACACACACACACACACACACACACACACACACTGTATACACGGAACAGATGCACACTGACACACACACACTGTATACACGGACCAGATGCACACTGACACACACACACTGTATACACGGACCAGAATGATGCACACTGACACACACACACACACACTGTATAGGGACCAGATGCACACTGAGAAACAGACACACACACACACACACACACACACACACACTGTATACGGAACAGATGCACACTGACACACACACACTGTATACGGAACAGATGCACACTGACAAACACACACACACACACACACACACACACACACACACACACACTGTATACACGGAACAGATGCACACTGACACACACACTGTATACACGGACCAGATGCACACTGACACACACACACACACTGTATACATTGACACACACACACTGTATAGGGACCAGATGACACACACACACACACACACACACACACACACACACACACACACACACACACACACACACACACTGTATAGGGACCAGATGCTCACTGACACACACACACACTGACACACACACGTTGTAGAGGGGGAGCTGTCTGGCAGAGAAACATACCTCATAAATCTCTGTCACAGGTCGGCTCCAGTTCCCCCTCGTTCAAAGTCCGCGCTGCTGCACTGTGTCCCTCCCCCTGTTCCCAGGCATGGGGGAGGGCTGTGTGCACTGTTCAGGGCTGCCGGAGACTGCTGTGGACGTTCCCCTGTCAGAGGAGCCTGCAGTGCTGCAGCGTGAGTGACAGTGACTCATTCACTGTCACTGACTGCAGCCAGCATGCCCTCATCAGTCCCGCGCGGCATTGTTCAAACCTGGTAGCCGCTGCCAGACTCTTCGTCCTCTCTCCCTCTCCTCCCTCAATGCGAGATGCGTGTGACAGCATCGCGCACAGTGCCCGCTGCCCTCAAAGAATTTTGGCTGTGGAAACAGCCTGCCTAGCGCCCCCCTCGCTCCAGCGCCCGGGGCGCGTGACCCCCTAGCCCCCCCCTAGTTTCGGCCCTGATAAAATTGATCATAAAATAATCTGGCTTCGTGAGTATCTCTTATTCAAAATACAATGGAAATTGAACGCTCATTATGTGACTCTTCAGTGATATCTGCAGATGTGTCCTCAGACATCACACAGTCCCTCTTGGCACACCAGGTCTTGTGAGACTCTGTCAGGTGTCTTTTTTCCATCTTTTTTGCTGAAAATGCATATTAGTCACAGCGTGATGTAATCAGGACGCACCAGGACAATATTGCTGATTGATTTGATATGTGACAATTGTATATTGTGTGTGACTGAGTCTGAAGCTGCATGAGAAGTGCTACATATACTATATATACTTAGTTCCATTAGTTCCATTGTGTCAGGAATCTGCATTCTCCGTCGCATCACTACTGTGGAACTACAGGTTCCAGCAGTTCAGTTCTGTTCCAGTTCCAGTTTTCAGTCTACTGCAGCCTGGAGTACACAGTGCTTCAGCTAACGCACAGCTGATCTGAACACCCAATCCAGCGGGGTGTGTTCTCACAGATGCAACATCCAATCATCACAGACCAAGGGGTATAAACTCCAGTTCCTGGCTCAGTCTCATCGCCTTGGACAACACGTCACATTCTGTGAACAGGCGTCTCCTGTTTGCAGTCCTCTGTCTGCAGAGATACCCCTGTGTATTGGACCTGTGGAACTACAGATCCCAGCAGTTCCAGTTCCGTTCCAGTTTCCAGTTCCAGGTTCCAGTCTTCAATCCTTTGTTTCCAGCAGTCTTCTATTTCTGGCATCTCCAAGTCATCTCCCTGTTCCAGTGTTCGTGTGGAACTACAAACTCCAGCCACAGCCAGCCACAATCCACCAGCAGTAAGAGACTCTCCTCAGGTGTTTTATCATTATCTACCTGTGCACTCATTATCAGTTACCATCTGTGCATCTCAGCAGTTAACATCTATTTGCTTAGAGACTGTCTCCTGCTTAAGCCCGTTAGGCTATCTGGACTTGTGCTTCATAGAGACTGTACAGTTATCAGAGTTCTGTTTTTCCAAAGTTATTTCATCCTGAGTTATACAGAGACTGTGTGCTGTTTACAATTACCGGAGTTCTGTTTGTTTCAATCATAGTTACCAGTGACTTTTGAATATTTATTTCCTGTTATTCAATTGCTTTGTGATCCCTGTGACATAATAAATATCAGCGCCTATGCGCAGGACTATTCTTCGGTCTCCTCGTGTATTACGTCACACCAACACTGACCCACTAGCGCCCCCGCCGGGGACAGACAAAATCAGAATCCTGACACATTGTGTTACATACACTTGGTCACACACAGATATACAAGTGTCTCATATAAACTGAATCGGCGCAGTCTCCTGGTGCATCGCAGTTGCAATGAGTTGCAGCTAAGATGCATTTTTGGCAAAAAAAAATATGCCCAGAACTAGGTAAGTTGCACGGGACCTGTCTGCTAACTTGCTCCAGATATCTCCCGCAGTGTGGTGTATTGAGGCTGCACAGTCGCTGAGCCCTGGCAGCTGCCTACTGCACCGATGCGGCCTGTAGCAAGGCTGCGCCTTCCATGTTTGCTCTTAGTATTGGGGTGAAGCACCTGACGATGACACCACCATGGATTTCACCTTATAATAGTCTTTTTTCAATCGAAAATAAATAAATAAATTGGTGTCACATGGATTTTTATGGCTTCAGTGTAAGTGCACTTGCTCCCATTCTCCGTGTGTGGCAAGATCAGGGTACAGACGCTGTCAGAGTGCAGCATCCACTACCTGCCTCCCAGCCTACAGCCAGACAGGGAATGATGTCAGTCTGCTGATTGGTGGATGGCTGGAGCTATCCACCAATCAGAGTGCAGCATCCACTACATGCCTCCCAGCCTACATCCAGACAGGGAATGGCGTCAGTCTGCTGATTGGTGGACGGCTGGAGCTATCCACCAATCAGAGTGCAGTATCCACTATATGCCTACAGCCAGACAGGAAATGGCTGTCAGTCTGCTGATTGGTGGATAGCTCCAGCCATCCACCAATCAGAGTGCAGCATCCACTACATGCCTACAGCCAGACAGGGAATGTCTGTCAGTCTGCTGATTGGTGGACGGCTGGAGCTATCCACCAATCAGAGTGCTGACAGCCATTCCCTGTCTGGAACTTGCTGGGGTCCTGTGTTTTGAAGTGTGACTTGGCCATCTCCCAGACATACAGAGCCTGGGGATACTGTGTATGAATTAATGGCAGAGCGCTATTTGCTGGTCAGTCAGAGCTGTGGAGCGGATCTGCAGTTATGCTACTGATGGTGTAACAGGTATGAGTAAGGTACGGAGCCTCTTCTTTAAGACACTGGCAGGATATTATGGACCACATACTGCTCCGGCTGATCAGGAAGATACACACGCGAGCTCCCGGAGCAGCTACAGAATGTTCTTCAGAAGCCAGATGTTCCACACTGCTCCGGCTGATCAGGAAGACACACACGCGAGCTCTCGGAGCAGCTACAGAATGTTCTTCAGAAGCCAGATGTTCCACACTGCTCCGGCTGATCAGGAAGACACACACGCGAGCTACCGGAGCAGCTACAGAATGTTCTTCAGAAGCCAGATGTTCCACACTGCTCCGGCTGATCAGGAAGACACACACGCGGGCTCCCGGAGCAGCTACAGAATGTTCTTCAGAAGCCAGATGTTCCACACTGCTCCGGCTGATCAGGAAGATACACACGCGAGCTCCCGGAGCAGCTACAGAATGTTCTTCAGAAGCCAGATGTTACACACTGCTCCGGCTGATCAGGAAGACACACACGCGAGCTACCGGAGCAGCTACAGAATGTTCTTCAGAAGCCAGATGTTACACACTGCTCCGGCTGATCAGGAAGACACACACGCGGGCTCCCGGAGCAGCTACAGAATGTTCTTCAGAAGCCAGATGTTCCACACTGCTCCGGCTGATCAGGAAGATACACACGCGAGCTCCCGGAGCAGCTACAGAATGTTCTTCAGAAGCCAGATGTTACACACTGCTCCGGCTGATCAGGAAGATACACACGCGAGCTCCCGGAGCAGCTACAGAATGTTCTTCAGAAGCCAGATGTTCCACACTGCTCCGGCTGATCAGGAAGACACACACGTGGGCTCCCGGAGCAGCTCCTTCTGTACAGTTCCATTGCGCACGTTGGCCGCCTCTTTAAGCCAATTAGGATTAGTTCACAGATTTGCAGTTTGTGCACATGTGCGATAATCGGGAAACTGAACTCTAGCTCAGGAGTCGGCAATCCCCCAGCTGCGTCCGGACTTTGAAAGCTGCAGATGATCCCCCTGTGGTGCATTTGTGCTGACATAACCTCATTCAACCCAATTATCTATTGGATTTAAACAGGAATTTAGGGTCATGCACTGTACAAAAGGAATAATGAATTGTTACTTCTCAATAAACATCGCATCAATGTGATGCAATATATAGTGCCGGTAAGTAGCAATGGGGGTCATTCTGACTTGTTCGCTCATTGCCGATTTTCGAAACGGAGCGATTAAGGCAAAAATGCGCATGCGCATGGTACGTAGTGCGCATGCGCTAAGTATTTTAGCACAAAACTTAGTAGATTTACTCACGTCTGAAAGAAGAATTTTCATTGTTGAAGTGATCGGAGTGTGATTGACAGGAAGTGGGTGTTTCTGGGCGGAAACTGACCATTTTCTGGGAGTGTGCGGAAAAACGCAGGAGTGGCTGGAGAAACGCGGGAGTGGCTGGCCGAACGCAGGGCGTGTTTGTGACGTCAAACCAGGAACTAAACAGACCGAGGTGTTGCAATCTAGGAGTAGGTCTGGAGCTACTCAGAAACTGCAGGGAATTATTTAGTAGCAGTTCTGCTAATCTTTCGTTCGCTATTCTGCTAAGCTAAGATACACTCCCAGAGGGCGGCGGCATAGCGTGTGCAATGCTGCGAAAAGCAGCTAGCGAGCGAACAACTCGGAATGAGGGCCAATATACGGATATTTTCCGGCGAAGTGATTCTGTGTCCTGGACTCCAGCAGTGTATTCTTCTCCAGCGGCTCCCTCTGCGAAGGTGGCTGGTCACTTCAGCACATGAACCGGAGTCTGAGGTCACAGGAGGGTACTGGGAGGTCAGGTGGCAGCGCTCGTACCAGGTGCCCGGCAGAGGGCAGGGAAGTATGGAGTTTCCCTGCAGTTACCGCACCGATGTTCAGGTTGCACCGTCCTCAGATGGCAATTCTAAGCTCCCTGGAGTAGCAGAAAGCGGAGCTTTGCGTTCCTTCATGTCACCGTACTAGCGCTTGGTGTTGACAGGCAGTGGGCGTTCGGGGGCGGTGACGCGGCGTTAGTGGGGAGTAGAGCAGGAGATGCAGGCATGTTTTGGCTGTTTTCGGGGCAGCCTAATGATGTCTGCGTTTCCTGTGATTGGAAACATGGTGGAGGTGCGCCTAAATACGCAGCCAGGAGGTGCAGGCAGGTGTCAACCTCTGTTTTCTGAAACTGCGATGTGATAGCAGTGTAATTGCAGGGCAGCGCCATACATGCGGGACGGCATTGCCCTGCGCTGGTTGAACATCAGCATGCCAGCTGATCAGTAGCAGTTTTTTCTAATTTAGGAAACATTGCAATCAACCCCCATAGTGGACATCTTACCCAAGCGTTTCACTCCTAAACCAGAGATTGCCGAGAGGTTCCAGGTTCTCTGAAGGAACCGAGCTAAGGGGGGTGATTCAGAGGCGAAGGTAGACTGCTACCCACCATGTTTCGGGTCGCAGCAGCTGAGTGTGACGTAACACAGCCATCGCGGACTGCCACAGCAACGGTCTGGACATGTCTGCGTTGTCCGGACCGCGCCCCCTCCCACCCCACGACCACCTCTGCCTGTCAATCAGGCAGAGCCAATCGCACAAGTGAGATGCCTTTGCATCTTGCTGTGTGCGAAAGCGCAGTGCGGGTGCTGCGCGTTCACACACTTATCCGGGCTTCAGCCTGCGACCGCTGCCGTAGTAGCATCCAGGTGTGAATCGGCCCCTATGTACTGTAAGTTGTTATTGGGTACATTACATTAATGCAGTATTTCACTGTAGAGTCTTTAATGTAAAGTTTTTGTTTCTTTGAGTTGATTCATTTTTTTCTATCTTTTGGAAACAATACAATAAAGCCAAGTAAGGAAATCCTTCATCCTAGAAGCCATTGAATATATTCTCAACAACAACTTCTTTTTCTTTAATGGCGAATATTACCTGCAACGCAAAGGTACAGCCATGGGTACTCGCTTTGCCCCAAGTTATGCTAATTTATTCATGGCCTATTGGGAATCCTCTACCATCTATTCCAGCATAACTTGGGGCACAAAACTACGACATTGGAGTCGCTACATTGACGACATCCTGTTCTTTTGGAATGGAAGTAAGGACAATTTGGAGACTTTTTGCCAAAATCTTAATGAGAATTCAGTTAATCTCAACTTTGTCTTCGCTATAAATCAGAATGAAGTGAATTTCCTAGATCTTTCTATATATATTAAAGATGGAATCATTCATACCAAAACTTTCCATAAACCCGCGGACACACAAAATTATATATCTACAGACAGTGAACACCATCAGAACTGGCTCCAAGGGATACCAAAGAGTCAATTCAACCGTATAAGAAGGAATTGCAGTGAACAAATGGAATGTGAAACACAAATTGATCATCTGAAGAACATCTTCCTGAAGAAAGGATACCATTCCGAAAAGATTGAAAAAATGGCTCAAGAAATCAAATCCAGTGAAAGAGAACCACTCATTCAAGACCAGAAGAAGACCAAAAAGGAATCCACATCAGAAAGTCAATGGGCCTTTCTCACAGGCTTCAACTCAGATTACAAATATTTTGAAAGAATCATTCACAAACATTGGCACATCCTCCAAGGAGACCCGATATTAAGAAACATTCTTCCCAGCAAACCTAAGTTCATAAACCGTAAAGCGGCCAATCTAAAGAGCAAACTGGTACGAAGTGCCCTACCTGTGAAAAACACCAATCCGATAAGAACTGCTGGCTTTCACAGATGCGGTCTCTGTGTGGGGTGCAGAAGCATCAAAATGGAGAAAACCAAATACACAGAAGTCATCATTAATGGTAATAAATTGAAGATTCGTGACTTCATCACATGCAATACTTTCAGTGTCATCTACCTCATCATGTGCAAATGCGGTAAATCCTATGTGGGTAGAACTTCAAGGGCCATGAAAACACGCATAGGGGAATATTTGCGCAACATCCGTAAAGGCCTTGCCACCGACCATCTCTCAGGCCATTTCCGGAAGGAACATCAGTGTTCCACCAATTCAATTGCCTACTTTGTAGGTCTCCGGAATATCAGGTCCAAATGGAAAGATAGGAATCTAGAAGCCAACCTAGCAAAAGCAGAAATGAGGATGATATTCAATTTACAAACGCTTTCCCTAATGGTCTTAATCAAGACTTTGAAATCAAATGGTTTCTTTAACATCATACCAGCCACATCTTCTATCCATCACCACTTAGTCATGCTTAACGGCCCTCCTTTTTCAGGTGTATACCTTACTTAGAATCATTTATTCCTATTATTTATTGTTGAATTTCCTTTTTTTCATGTCAATGGGAAACTACATTGTTTCTACATGAGAATGCCATTCAATGACCACTACGAAAGAACTGTGATCCATCCTTTTCACCGGACATCTATATAAGTTTACCTCTCCTTCAAGCTGATAAAGTGCATCATGGGACATATTTGAATATTAATTCCGGTTATAATTTCTGTTTATTTGTATTGGAAACAATCAAAATGCTGTCTAATGACCATCAAGAACGATTGTCCACCACTTTTCCCACTTATAGAGCTAATATCTTCTCAGGAGAGAGCAATGGACACTGTGGAACGCATTTCTGATGTCATTTCCGGTCAAAACATCCCTTGAATGGACCGCAAACATCACTTCCGGTCTGGACAGGAAGTGACCTCTTCCCGCCATTTTCGGCCGTTTTTCACTGGCTCAAAGACATTTGAAAGGTTCGCCATCAAGCCGCAAAGGTATCTTGCCTTGAAGAAGGGACCAGGCTGTCCCGAAACGCGTTGGGGATACCTTGCGGCGCTGCCCACCCCCTGGACGTTTGGCGGACTGTTTTCCTGATTGCCTGGAAGAGAATTCGATCAGAGGAGCCACCAGCAGGGTATTTACCGGGGTACAAAAATTGTATCTGCGCACACACTGTATTTGTCTTAAATCTGCATTTGAAACATAAGTTCCATCACGGACCCCTATTTAAATTTGTGGTAATTACCATCTACTATGGGGGTGCTACCAACTACAGCTATCATAGATACACAAAAGGAAGACGGAAAGGGCTGTATTGTCGGTGCACATAGGGAAGACTAGATCTGGTTATCACATCTGCCTATATTTGTTTAAAATTTAACTTTTATTAGTATCTGTTTAAAACTAGTGTACATTACTTACACATAAGCATGAGTATAAGCGAAACATAGAGGTTAAAATTGTGACGTAGACAAAACATACAAAGTGCAAATGAAATAAAGGTGATTTAAAGAGTAAAATGTGTGTCCACGTGTCTTATTCCAATGTCCAAATATGTATACTCTATTATTCCATAATTGGATCAGTGTTCATTCATATGTTTAGTCATTATTATGCTCTTGAAAGAGGCATTTAGGGAATATAGATATTAATTATGGTAGTATCTTAGGTATGATTTCAATATGAGCTGTTTGATATCAGCTTGTGTGTAACAAAACAATCGTCGCAATATCTATTTGGAACAGATGTGTAATAAAGTGTAACAAGGTGATGCTATAAATTCAATATAGATATATGATACACTCTGGGGGGATGAATATCTTCCTCAGTTGTTTATGATCAGTAACATATGTAACGTCCTCTTATAATGGTTAGGTAATCACACTATTGTTGTCCCTTGAAGGAAAGCACCTCCATTCATAGGGGCTGGTGATACCCACTCAATTAATTTGATTCAATACCTCCCAAACGCTTGGTGTTATACGTGACTGAGTATATAACAGTTGGTTATAGTGGTTAGATGTTCACAACATAATTATCCCTAGAGGAAAAGGCGTCCTCATTATGAAGGATTAGTGACACCTTTCTGTTATAACCAGAGTATTAAATTATACACCATCATCAAGCATCCAGACGATTCATTAGGAAGGGGAATCGTTTATTGTATTACTGTTGTTTATAATATCCAATGTATTATATGGGGATATATCTTTCCCTCAATTTTTCATACTAGGCCACATCTGTTACGATCTGTTAGATATTCACATTAATATGTCCTTAGAAGAAGAGCATCTTCATTTGTTAGGACTGTATTGCTGATAATAGGAATTAAATATCAGTGTACAACTTCCCAGATTATGCATCACCATTGAACATCTAATATAATTATTAAGAAGGAAAAACCTTCATTAAGTGTATATAAATAGCGACGTATTGAATGAAGATTTTATTATCCTGAAATGTACCACCTAATAAGGATAGATTTTCCAAGTAGCACTAGATATTAGTGTTAACACATTATTTTATTCACAGCTGCCACATTATATCATATCACGGTTACCTGTATGTAATCACTAACTGACTTGGAGAGTTCATTTGGAAACATTTGTTGCATTTGCGTCTGCTCTGTTGTATCAAATTTAACATATAAAGATGGAATGTATCTATCCCTGTATATGTTAAAAGATTTTAGCAGCCACTGCTGCGTTGTTCATTAATTCACTATATTGTTATGTAATCAGCAGATATGTTACTATCTATATTTCAATAATCATCTATCCACTGTCTCCTAGTAATAGTTGTGACTGGGGAGCGCTGGTTAGTCATTAATTTGGAAACATTTGTTGCAATTGTATCACAGGTGCTAAATGACACTGACACATCTAGCATGCAAGTCTGGTTATCTTAACTTGCAGCAGTGCTTACAACTTCCTATATGTTCTCAAATGAATCTGACAGCTAATGCTGCATTACTTGTATAATGACAATCTTCCTATCCACTGAACAGGAGTGCAACTCTCAAAGATTCAATATTCATATATTCGCTGCCTCATACTAATAGTCTGAACATAATGATTGAATAGAGCTGACTAAACATTGTAATAACATGGACATGGAGACACGTGGAGACACGCTGCCCACACGCGTGTTCCGCCGTTACTCTGACAGCAGTTCAAATAAACTAGATACAATAATGAGGAAATTTGCCAAAAACAATGAAATGAGCCTTGCTAAGTGATATCAGAAATATGTATAAAAACAAAGGGGGATGGGGGAATATTGAAATTAACTTCCATTACAAAATATAGATTATTATTTTTACTACTTCAACTATATAAAATAATGGAATATTTAACAACACGATTAAGTATATAAATATATAGAAATAACCACTATCAGCAAAATAGAGTACAATCAGGTCGTGGTTTTTAGGATATACCTAAGCCTGTGCTTAGTAGCGTCCTCTTCCCACAATATCAATACAGAAGTGCAGGCATACAATCAAAAGTGTTAGAAGTAGTCCATGTTTGTCTTTTTGTTGTCTAAAGTGATATATGTAAAACATTGCATTGTTTAAAAAAGACATATAAAGAAGTGTTACACTGTAAGGGCAAGGAAGCGAACTAAACCATCTTAAGAATAGGCGGAAGTGAATGCACACGGCCGCAGCAATTAAAGGCAGTGGAGTACTCCAGATCGACTACGCAGCCATCCTGACGAAGCCTGTTACCAGGCGAAACGCGTTGATTGCGGAGTAATCGATCCCGCTCCAGTGACCGCACGGACGAAGACACGGAGCGGTGGAAGGTCTGCCGGCAGACTGAAAAATCGAAGTACTTTCCACTACACTACAAGGATCCCCAGACTGAAGCAGCAGGAACTGAGGTAGGCAGAGGTTAAACCCCAGACAGCCTGCATATCAATATTGCAAGCAGCATAACCGGGAAGGAGTCATTCTCCATACAGGGACACTTCACCTGCATTGTACATTGCTGTTGAGACTTTTTGCATACGGTGATACATCGGGCACTAGTTTAAGGAGACTACATCTGAAGTGGACATAACCTTACACTGCATTTAAGCCATTAAGGGAAGAGCATAAAGCAGCATATTTGGATAGAGACTGGTTATACAGCCATTATAAAGATATCTC